>NW_006399826.1:4286589-4332439 GCF_000299155.1 Elephantulus edwardii
GCCGCCGCCACCGCCACCACCAGCACCGCCACTGCCACCACCACCACCACCATCACTACCAAACCACTACCAGCAGCAGCAGCAGCACCACCACCACCATCACTACCACTACCGCCGCCGCCACCATCACCACCACCACCACCACCATCACTACCACTACCGCCGCCGCCACCACCACCACTACCATGCTGTAAAAAGCAGTTGCTCTCCTCCTTCATTGCATGACTACATCTGGACTTTGCCCATTTGTCTTTTATCGTGTGCTCGCCATGCTTGGGGACAAGTCAGCCCCCTTAGGTCTCTGTCTGCGTTTCCCCATGGACATCAGCACTGGAACACTGTGCATCCTTGTTCATCAGTGACTTCGTTATCATGAGACACAAGGGCCTTTTTCAAGCCTGCCCCCTTAACTTTTGTCAGCACTGACGGTCATTCAGCATTTGTAGTGATTTACATCTCCCCTTGCCCCCACTTCAGGCTCTCCTGATTTCTCCTCTCTTCTTGGGCATCTTCATCTGAGTCTCTTCTGTGTTTCCTCTGCTTATCTCCTCTCTTCAGACCTCCTCTGTCACTCCTCTTCCTCCTGCCCTCTGTCAGCCCACAAACACCCAAGTGATGCTGATGCTGTTGGTCCAGGAGCCACACTGTGAGTTGCCAAGGGATGAAATGAACAATCAGTTGCTTTCTGGTCAATTCTGACTTGTTATGGGCCCTTTGGATGGTGTCGGAGGAGAACTGTGCACTATAGAGTTTCCAAATATGGCTGATTTTCCCACAAGTACACAGTGAAGCCTCTCTTTCAGGACATCTAGGTGTAGACTTCAGCCTCCAAAGCAGCTGAGCGTGGTAACTGCACCAGCCAGAGAACATACCTTAAACCATTAACCTTAATAGTACAGTTGGGTGGATGAAAGCTGCATGGTGGAGTGGACTTGGAGGGGGGATTGTATAACAATGAAAAAATTTTTCTTTTACTTTTCAAAAAGAAAAGTGAATTAGGGGGAGGGAGAAAAGTGCAACAATGAATGAATGGAAATCCAAAATCTCTGTAAACTTTCATTAAAATGAATAAAAAATAAAAAAATACTGATAAACTCTGAAAGTTAAAATAATATTACTAGTGGATTATAAAAGTGAATTACTTTTTAGTGTTGCCTTATTCTAAATCTTTAAAAATTTCCATATATCTCTTGAAACCAAGAAACATATTTACACATTACAGTAAATAATGACACTGATTAATTAAAAAACAATCACCAACACAACGCGAGGACACTTGTGTTCAGTCTCTATCCACTGCGGACCACCTCTGCTGTCATGCACTGTGTAGAGGCAGGTGCTGGGATATTCCAGGAGCCCTTCTGCCTCCTTCTGGGAGAGAGAGCCTCCTCTTCCTCACAGAGAAGGTGACAGCCCATTTGATCACCATCGTCCCTTGTTTACTCAAGGAAATTCTTGAAAGGGCAGCTGGTGGGTTGGAAAAGGCCAAAGGCACTATTGCCAATGACTGACTCTGCGAAGGGGCCTCAATCTCTGTATCTGTAAATAAAGGAGCTTCTTAACTACGTGGTCCTCTGCCGTCATACTGCACACGTCCTGCACCATTTGCCAAACCCCTGGACCATCAAGACCCCAGGGTCATGGAGTGTAGAGTGTCCCGAGGCAGTGGGAGCTGAGGACGGAGCTTGCCATTTTTTGGTTAATGAACCTTTAGGGTAGAAATCCTCCAATAAATAGTCAATTCCGTTAGTATCTTTCCATGAATCAACATAGTTCACATACTTGGCATTTTTAAATGGCTCAGTGGTTACATCCCCCAGGGTTGCTGAAGCAGGCTGCATGTAGCCATTCCTCTGTGGCTGGGCACTCGGCACCCGTCCAGGTTTTTGTTTTTTGTGCTTTAAACAGTAAAGTGGTGACTATCTGTTAAGATTATCTTCCTCCCCCGCCCCCGTCCCCTACTCCAGTTGTTGCTTCGGTTCTTTTAAACTTGGCAGCTCACCTGGTTAGATCATCTAGTTGCAAGGTTTTATAGTTTGCTAATTTTTTTAATGAAAATTTTTCCAGTTATAATTACATAATCATTTGCATGACTATCCATCCATTTAAAGTCTGTGCCACTAGATTCTGTTGGTCAGGTCAACCCTCTGGCCTGTCCTTGTCATTGCGTCACTGTCAGATCCTAGAGGCCTGTCTGGCATGCAGGAGCTCGATAAAATAGGTTAGGGGGACAAATAAATATGCCTCAGAGCTAGAGCAGCTCTGGTCAGCTGTGTCTCAGCCAGGCTTCTGTCTGCTTATGTGTGAGCATCTGTATGCACCAGACAGTGGGGAAGGAAGGACATGATAGCGTCAGACCAACAGGGAAGAGAAGGCAGGAAATGGCCAACTTCATTGTGGTCAAAACTCCAAAAATCCTAATGCTGTTGCATGGGTTCTGACTCATGGTTCTCCTATGGGAACAGATTGGAATCGGCCCTATAGGGTTTTCAAGAGAGCACATATTTACAGAAGCAGACTGCCACGTCTTTCTCCTGCAGAACATGTGGTGGGTTAGAACTGCCAGCCTTTTGGTTTGCAGGTGAGTTCTTAACCATGGCAGCACCAGGGTTCTTTTCATTGTGGTAAGTGCCTGATGTTTGTGGAAACACAGGGTGCCTTGGAGACAAAGAGGAAGGAGACCAGAGAGAAACTAGGGCTCTGTGGGAAGCCTGACGGCAGAGAGGACTGAATTGCCTCTGAAAAGCTTTGACGTGTCCTGTTGTAGTGGGCAGAGCCCTCACTGGTGAGGTCCTTTATGGCTTTGTGTTTGCTAGTGGGTTCCTTTATTTTTAAGGTCACTGTAGAGGTAAGCGGCTTGGTACTTTGGAAACCACAGTGTGCAGGGCTTTGCACAAACAGTTCTTCTGTGCCATTGCTTTTGTGCTCTTAATTATAGCCATCATAGTCAAGTGCAGACTCTCTGTCACATTTTAGATGGCGTGCCTGCCCTGTGTTCCAAAGTGTACCTACTTGTAGAACTGTAGACTCAACAGAATTTGCTTTATGGCACTGGAAGGAACTTTGATCCAGTTACTGTGCCACATCACCTGGTAAATCAAAAACAAACCCCCCAGCCTCCCAAAATACAAAATGAGAAAGGCCAACCCAAGTTAGTCTAGGATTTCTGACTTCATTTCATGAAAGTTAGGGGATGAAGCTAAGAAAAATAAATTACCGATACATGGTGTTTCTTCTGTGAGTCATGATGTATCATTATTTTTCACAATTTAGAAATATCTTGCCAGTGACTGGAATACACTGGAGCCTTCCAGGCATGGGATACTCCATGTGTTCTTGGAATACCCCTCTCATCTCTTCATGGATAAGTGTGCCCTTCAGTATGATAAGTTTCTTCAGTTCCTAATGTTACTGGAAAAAGTAATATACATTGAGTGGCTTAAGGTAACAGAAATATATTCTCTTCTTTTAGATCCTAGAATATGGAAATGAAAGTGTCAGTTGCCTGTACTCTATCTGAGGACCACAGGGACCAATCTTCCCTTGCCTCTTCCTAGCATCTGGTGGCCCCAGCATGGTCTTGGTGGTCCTTGGCCTTGTGACTGCATCACTTCAATCTGTGCCTCTGTTTTTGCATGAATTTTCCTCTTGTGCATTTCTCTGCAGAAGCCCACTAGTCACTGGGTGTAGGGCCTCCCAACCCATTATGATCTCATCTTAAGTAATTAAAATTGCAGAGAATGTCTCTTTCACGTGGGGTTACTTGCTAAGGCTCTCACGAGGAGTACATAGATTTTTAGGACTTCAACCCAATATAAAGAAGTATATGATGCCAATATTTCTCTTTACTATTGATGTTACGTTAATCCCTTGAGTGAGGTGGGGTCTGTGGGGTTCCTGCATGGGAAAGTTACTATCCCCACCCTTCTCCCTTTCAAATGAATAAATGTGAGGACATACTCATGGGTTGTACAAATAGCCTGCTTGTTCTCATCATGCTTTGCTCCTTGTTACTTGCGTCAGTCATTACTGTCGTAATGTTGGGTTGTGCCAAACAGTAATTTTCTGTTTCTTTCCTTCCTCTCTGATTGGCCAACTCGCATTCTGCTGTAAAGAAAAGCTTTTACCTCTCCCCTAATTTATTTATTATTGCCAATGTCGACTTGTGGACATTTCTTTTCTTATGAGCTGTAATGTGGTGCTATCATAATATGTTTTTGGTGGTTTTTTTTGGCTCAAGGATTCCTATGTCCTTTAGACATTCCTTTGCCATTTTTGAACACTTCCTTATTTTCTGACTTGTAAAGCTATTTGAAGGCAAGGCTGTTTTGCCTCACATACTTTGGGCATGTTGCGAGGAGGTGCTATTCCTTGTAGAGGGATATGATGCTTGGAACATGGAGGCTTGGCGAAGGAGAGGAAGACCCACAACCAGGTGGATTGACACAGTGACTGCAACAGTGGGATCCAGTGTGTCAGGAAGTGTGAAGATGGATAGGATGGAGTTCAGATCTGCTGTTCAGAGAGTCGCTATGAATCGTACTCAACTAAATAGCACCTAACAGCAACACAACAGCAAAGCTATTTCATATTCATCATGAACTTTCATCTCCTCAGTCCTGGAAGCAGCTATTTTCCCAAGGAACTCTTTCTTTTTAGTAGAGAATGGTGTTTAGAAAGCAAAATCCTGAGTGCTAGGTGTGCTCCCTGACACTGAGATTTTATACGGTCTCAGAGGGCAGACCTTGTTGTTGGTAGGTGTTGTTGAGCTGCATCAACTCAGAGCTCAACCTGCAGTTAGTTGTCACAAGCTATCTTGCATGGGGGGAGACTGCTCGTCTTTCTTCTGTGGGGCGTCTGGTGGACTTGAACTGCGTGCCTTTGAGTTGGTAGTACTCTGGAATGCAGAGCTAGGAAATGCATATCCAAGTACTGCCTGCTTTTCAGTATTCACTTTAGGCCACGTCACTTTTACAAAAGATCTATATTTTCCCTGATTTTCATTCACTGAAAGAAATCTGGGCGTTTTTATTTTTGTGGAGAAAAAGAAAATTAGTGTTCACCATTTGTCTTGCATGAGCCATGCATGAGGTGATGACCACTGCTTTGAACTAGGTTTGTGAAGTAGGTTTGTAAGTATACGTGTGTATGTTTGTGAACATTAACTGTATATTAGTAGAAGGGATTCTGGTGACTTACTGGGTAGAGAGTTGTGCTAACAACCCAAAGCTGTCTTTGGGTTGTATGCCATCGAGTTGGAATATTGCCCATGTTGGAAGTTCAGATCCACCAACTCTTCTGAGGGAGAAAGTGGAGTAGTCTCCTCCTGTGTGATTTCCAGCCTCTGAAAAACCACTGCAGGGTCAGCTGTGAGTTGGTTCCAACTCTGGTACCGTCGAGTTGCTTGTGACTCTTAGCTACCCTTTGTACAACAGCTCTAACCCCTGTGCTGTCCTGTGCCAATCGCACTGTCTCCGACTCACCCATCCCAATTGCCCCAGTCACTGAATCAGTCCACCTCATAGAAGATCTTCCTCTCTTGCGCTATCCCTCTACCCTCCGAAGCATCATGTCCTTCTCCAAGGACTGGTCCCTCCTTGCAACATGCCCAAAGTATGTCATACGAAGCCCCAGAATCCTTCACATATAAGCTATCAGATCAAGGGTGGACAACAAGTATATGTTGTTGTTGTTGTTAAGTGCCGTCAAGTTGCAGGTGACTCATAGTGACCCTATGAAGGAGAGTCCTCAATGCTTGGGTGTCTCTCATCCTTTCTCCAGGTTCATAGGGTTTCCGGAGGCAAGTTATTATGGAAGTGGACGCCACTCCTCCTTCCAAGCTTGTTTTAATTGGGGAGCTCCACCCCACTCTCTGTCCGCGCTGGGTAACTAGCCATTAACGCATTTGACACATCAATGTCACAGTGTTCAGCCTCACAGCAACCACAAGTTACCACTGTACGGCAACTTGTACACCAGGGATGTATGACCTAGGGGAATGTCTGAACAAAAACAGTGAAAGACAGGCCCAAGGGCCGTAGATTAAAAGTCACCACCTTCGGCTTGGTAGCATCACCTTCGGCCCACTGGGCCAGCTGATCTCTTTCTCTATGTTGTTGTTGTTGTTAAGTGCCGTCGAGTTATTGTTGTTAAGTGCGGTCAAGTCACAGGCTACTCGTAGTGACAAGTACATATATAATTATTAAATTTAAATCGTGTTACTTTTTCTTCAAAGCTCTGGTGGCTAATCTGTAGGGTGCTGTGCTATTAACCCAGTCTGTGTGCTTCAATCCTTTAACAGCTCTTTGAGAGAAAGATTAGCAGTCTTCTCCCATGCAGCTGACTGCCTTGGAAAATATGCTGGGCAGTTAACTATGAATTGGTTCTGCCTCAGTGGCACTGAGTTGAGCTGTTGTTTGATGTATGAAATGTGAAACGTTCTTTAGGCTTGATGTGTGTTTGTTATTATTTGCTAGGTTATGTTTTGGGTGTTGGAATTCCCCCCTCATATAAATCAATGGTAATTGTTAGCTTTATGTCATTTCAGCTTACAAAAGGTTTTATAGGAACCCTTTACTTTCAGATAGTTGGAAGACCTTTATATAAACACACACACACACACACACACACACACACACACACTTCCCTGTTCATCTTTTAAAAATTGGACTGACACTACTCATTTTAATCTGGTACCACAAGGATTATTCTAATCTTCTCTTTTCTTTGTTGTAAATTCCTTCTCTAGCAATGAGAAACCTGGCTCATCTCATGTACATGATGCTATTGGCCGTCTTCAACTAAACATAAAAATAATTTCAAAACCTTTAACCTCTGTACCTGAAGAGTAGGGAGTAAACTAGAGCATAATAGTATAGAGTCCTTTTTGCTATTAAAAAATGGTATTGTCCTGGTTTTTAAAATTACTTATGTTCTTTTTTCTTCCCTCTATCTTTCAGAGTCGGTGTTGTGGCAATACAGTTAGATTCATCTGTGAGATGGTTAAATCCATCTGTTACTTTTCTTTGTACTGTCTTTTAGATTCCCCTCATGTTCTAGTTGGTGGTGTTTATATCTGCGAAACATAAGCGTGGTTTACAAATCAGGACCATAGAGAAAGGAGTACTCAGAGGAGTGTCAATGCCTCCTGATGTGAAAACCTTGTCTCTGTTTACATCCAGTGTCCACCCACACCAGTCTCCTAGTTCCTGGCTTGTCATTCATTATCTCTTATTGTACAGGTGAGCAGATACATGAATGTTATCTCCTTTCTTTCAAGAAAAGCAGTATATTACAGCTCCTTTTGTGGTGTGTTTTACTTATCAGAATGTTCTGAAAAGCATTCATCTGCTTTAGAAAACTTTAGAGAAATTTCTTATTCTCTCTCTCTTCCTAGCATTTTTTTTACTTAATCCCTTTTTTAAAAAATCAAGATATAGAATGAATGAAATAAGAGCTGTTTTTAAGAGTACAATTAGTGACATTGATGATATTTACCAAGTTTTGTAACCGTCACCACTGTCTGCTGTCATTTTTTTTTAAGGAACACTATGAATTTTTTATTTTCCTGTTGTTATTGTGTATCATTGACTTGGAACTGGCCCATAGCTGACCCTCCAGTGAATTTTCAGAGATAGTAAGTCACACGGGAGGAAATTGTCCAACTTTCTTCTGCGGAATAGGCGGTGGATTTGAACCACATACCTTTGTTTTGGCATCACAGTTCCTTACCACTAAGCCAGCAGAGCTCCCTAGCTTTGCCTTTTTTTGTTGCTGTTGTTGTTGTGTACCATCAAGTAGGACCGACTCATAGCTGACCCTTCACTGGGCTTTCAGAGGCATAAGCAATAGCTTCTCATTTCTTCTGCCCACCTGTTGTCCCTGATGGTTTCTATGCTTTTGACGACTTTAGACATTTGATGCAAGTGGGTTCCTATCATATTTGTACCTTTGCGTCTGACCTTTTGCACCCAGCATAATATTTTCCAGTCATCTATGTATTAGACTTTATTTTTGTGACTGAGTTATTTTTTCTAACAGCATAGTCATCTATTGTGGTGGTGTTGTTGTTATGATGTCCCATTGAGGTGGAACCAAGCCATAGCTGACTCTCCAGCAGGTTTTCAGAGGCAGTAAATTGCACAGGAAAGGATTTCCCAGCAGTTGGTAGATTTGAACTATGTACCTTTGAGATTGCAGCACAGCTTCTTGCCACTAAGCACCTTACAATTTATTCAACCACCTTCTGATAAGTGAACATTTAGTTGTTTTAAGTAATTTGCAATTACAAAACCTGCTGTAATGAATAACTTCATGTTTATATATGTTCATTGGAGGTACTTTGTTGAGGAAAATTTCTAGAAGCAAAAATTTAAGTACCTTTATGCTTTAGATATTGCCAAATACCTCTACAAAAATTGTGGTAGAATAATTTGAAGAGGTCATGCTTAGCTGGCTGTCACCATATGCCTTGTGAGCACAATGATATTTCATGGCTGTGGACACAGGCCTGGGTGGTTTTGTTTTAGGGGAGATAACTTGACCCATTGACCTTTTCCTTGTCCATCCTGTCTCTTGCTTCCTCTCTGTCATCAAGTCATAACTGACTCATAGCTGACTCTCTTAACTGACAGCAGGTATTCAGAGGTTATAAATCTTGTAGGAGACTGCCCACCTTTCTTCCTCAGAGCCACTGGTGGACTTGAACTGGCTGCCTTTTAGGTTAGTAGCGCAAGTCCTTATGGACTACATCACCAGATCCCCCTCTCACACTCCCTAGGGCAGCTGTATAATACTGTGGAAAGAATAGACATTAAACTCAGTCAGTTCAAGGTGTAGCTAAATCACACTTTCCCAGGCTCTCTGGAGGACACTGGCGCTGTGGCTCATAGTGGTGCGTGGGAAATGACCTCATATTTCAGGGAAAGAGCTGGTGCGTAGGGATTGGGCTTAAGACTTCTGAGTTGGAGCTCTGCCTTGAGCTTCAGTGGCATGACTCCTTAGCAGGCGTTCTAGTTAACCTCCTTGAAAGGTGAGAATAATAAATATTAACATATGGAGAGTACCTTTCACGGTGTCTGGCATGGTTGATGTGGTTGGTCTGGGAAATAAATAAAGCATAAATGGAACGGTGCGCAGTAAAAGTTATTTCTCTTCTCTCCATTGTCCTCTTCAATTTATTTGTAGTAGGAAGAGGGATTGTAAATCATTTCATTGACTGTGAGGCTGTGTGTTTTAAGTTCCTATAAAAACAAGCTTCGTATCACCTCAGTATCCGATGGCTTGGCTAAGGATCTGATTATGAAGATTTGGGGCTGTCTTATCTTATTTCCCCTCTTTCCAACTGGGATGCCCCCGCTGATGAGTTTCTAATGGGAGTCTCCCAGAATCACAGCTGCTTCCAGTAGTTTCCCAGATGTTTTCTGTTTAGCGGCAGCGATCATGACTGCAGTTCTGGGTCTTTATGCTTAAGTCAGGTTGAGACTGAAGATGCACTTTCCTTCTAGATCAGTTCATGAAGAATTCAGGGTTCTGTCTCATTTCTCCAGTGCTTTCATTGCATCCAGAACCTTCCACCAGACAGCCAGTGATGAACCAATGCTCTGGCTCCTGTCTTGAGTTAGATCACCAGGACAGGACATCAGAAATCAGAAGGTTCCCGACTGCCGAGGAATTGTCCTGAATTAATCCTGTTGTGAATTCCGGGCTGTGATCCACTTGGAACGGGAAAGATGTGTGAAAAGCAGACATTGACACATGCGGTCACCTCGGCCCAGCACGCTGGGTCCAGAGTGTGGAAATCTAGTCTCCCTGCAGCCTGGAAAAGCCTGGGGGGCGATCAAGATGATGGATCATCATTCGTGACAGTCTGAAATCACCAGCAACATGAGAAGCCAGCAACAGAGTCAGCTGTCTCTTAACAGCTTTAACTCTACGTATTGATTTCTCTTACTCAGCAGCATAAACCTCTGTGGGCACTTCCCTTCTCCAACATCGCTGTCTCATCAGCATGAGGAACTTCTCTCTGGGGAGCTCACAGGATAATTCCTCATGGGTAAGATCTGTCTCACTTGAATCCACGTGTCCCAAGTTGAACTCGTTTTGAATGGAAAGGCTTTGCAATTAATAGAGATTGTTAGTAACAGAGTGTAGCCGGGGTTGGGAAGGTCTTGGAATCACATCCTGTCAGTGTTACTCAAAATCAGTTCATAAACAAACCCAGCTAGTTCTCCATCACAGTCCTGTTCTACGTACATTTACACATGTGCCCTGGTCTTTATTGAAGTTGTCAGTAGCTTAATTTTCCTTAGATTCACAATCAATAATCGTGATAATAGCAGTTAAGAAATAAAAAGGTATGTTGCTTTGGAAAAGTCTACTTCCAAAAAGACCTCTCCAAAGTTCTAAAGAGCAGTGATGTCAGTTTGAAGACTAAGGTGTGCCTGATCCAAGCTGAGGTAGTAATCTGTTTCCATAAACAAAGCTTTATGGGACAATTCTACTCTGCCCTGTCGGGTCACAATGTATCAGAATTGGTCCGTGGCACACAACAACAGGAAGACTTGTAGACACTGTATTAAAGATGCAACAGAAAGAAAGAAAACAGGATCTCACACGCAATTCTTTCCCTTTTCCCTGAACCTTTATTCTCTCAAGTCTTTCCAGTTTCCCTTTACTACAATGCATATTAACCCTGGATATAGCTGAAAAATCACTCCTGTTTTTGTTTGTTTTTAACTTTTGAAGCCTAAGTCCTATTTGAGATCCATTAAATTGGAACTTCAGAGGGATGTGTTTTGACAGGTTAGCATATGCCTCCTCTTCCTCTGTCTTATTTTGTTTTAAAAATTGTAAGCTTTGCAGGTGGCTTCTCAGGGTGTTACCTGTCACCTCCAGTCCTCTATTCTGTCTCTTTCACCTATTGTGTGTGACGGCTTAGTTTGATGTAGAGTATGTTCATGTTGGCAGTGCAAAAACCCTTTGTGATAATGTTTAGTTTCTGGTTGCTTTTCTAGCTATATCTTTATTTTGCAGCTGCTTGGGAATAAAATTCTTTTTATTTTTTAATAGAGTTGAGGCAGGTTCTATGAAGGGGAGCTTGCAGCGCCTCTCTTCTCTGACAGGAGGATTTAGTAAGACATGGTGGAGACTTGATTTCTTCAGTTATAGAAGCAGAGAGCAATGCATCCCCTTGTAAGGTTACTCAGAAGGCCGTGGCAGACATGGTCCTAAGGGACCCTGTTAGTAATTCTGCCTCTAGCTATAGCCTCTCCTCTGATCTCTCAGATTGGATGACAACTGCCTGGGAAACTGTTGGGTAAATATAGACAAAGTCTTACTCACCCCAACTGCTGCCATGTTGACGATAGTAATTAGTTTAGTTAAAATTAATAGAATTTAAAAAGAAGTTCAAGGGAAAAAAATCTATCATTGAAAAACTTTAAATGTAGCTTTTAATCATAGCTTAATCTGCATTTCGTGGCCATTTTTATTGTTTATTTCTGACTTTAATGTATTTTTGCTTATGCATTATCGATAAATGTTGAGAAACTGCAAATTTCGCCCTCAGTTGTACACTCTGAGGCTACTGTCTTTCAAAGCATTGATTTATTTTTGATTGTGTTGTAGTCATTGCTGTTGTTAGGGACCGTAGAGTCAATTATGACTCATAGTGACTCTGTGAACACTAGATCTGGACCTTTACTTCTGCGGCACCATCTTCACAATGTCCGTCATGTTCAAGCTCATTGTTGTGGTAAGAATGTCAGTCCATTTGATTTATCTAATTATTTTTAGACAATTTGTCACCTGCTATATGTTAACTTTTTAGCTTCAGGTATTTTCTTCTAACTTTCTAAATTGAAAGGCAGGACGCTACACTTCTTCATCACGAACACACACAGACAACATCTCCCTTACTTCCCAATATATTTAGTGTCTGTTTAAAGTCTGACAAATAAACACCTAGGGTTTACATTATTAGTATTATGTCACTGTGGCTCATAGCCAGATGACAGTGTGTATCATCATTATATCTCCCATTTAAAATTAATAATTGCCTCATTTTCCGTGTGGGCACTTGTTTACCTATTATGAATTTCCCTCTGAACACTGACAGAGCCAAAATATTGTTCCTCAATTCGGATGCACCAGAAATTCCACAGCTCAGTTTCTTTCTTGTTGACCCTCTTCCCGTCTCTTATCCTACCACACTCCCTTAAACCTATTTTGCCCTCATCCCTCTTTTTGGTCTTATGACTGGGGAGTAGGTGAGTTTTTGCTTGTGGGAAATTTGTCTCAGCATTCAACTCTCTCTTTCAAAACTTTCCACCTAACTTCTAATTTCCAGCTCGAACCCATATTCAGAGGGATGGCCCATCTCAAGTTCTGAAGCCTTTTTGGGGTCTTGTGCCATGAGTTGACTGGCTGTTTTCCCCCTCACTTAGGTTTCAGCTTTTGCTGCTCCACAGTCAGAACATAGGCCCATTTACCTCTGTTTGCTCTCCAAACCCATCCATATGAGCAAAGTCTCATCTTCGTGGAACCAACAAGTGCATCAACCTTTAAGAACAAAAAGATTGGGGGAAGATAGTAGCAGACTAGGAAACATAGCATTTCTCAGACTAGAATATGTGTGTTCACTCTCCCAGGTTTACCTGGAAGTCACTTCAGTTTCTTGACTCCTCAGTCTAGGTATGCCTTATAGTAACTGTTCTGAAACATTTCCATTCTCCAAGGCTCTTGTAACAAGAGCCATTCTCCTTTGTTCCATGTTTGTTCCATTCTCCTTTGCCTCTGGTACGGAGGCCACTCATACTTCAACTTTACTTCTAGTCTTGTCAGCGTTGATCCTAGAAAGAGTTCATTGTTATAGAAGATTTGGATTTGAGGGGAAAATTCTAAAATAATTGGGAAAGTATCTTTGTGCAGGGTGTGTGTGTGCTTCAGTGGAGGAAAGCATTTCTTTTTACTGTTCCATGTTGTATCACTTTATGTTTTGATGTTCCATGGTATATATTTATGGTTTTATTTTTGTATTTCATGTGTAGCATAGCAAGTGTTCAACATTCTTGTTCTTTTTCTTTTTTTAAAAAATTTTATATTGGTTAGCACAAAAAATTAATATACATTGTTTCACACTATCCTTCATTCACATTATGTTTAATACAATCATTCCCTTTCATTGTGTTTTATAAAAGTAATCACCTTTTGACTATGCCTGTCATTACCCCATCTTTCCAGATCCCCACCAGATCTTTCCAATTTCACTTACCCGCTCCCTCTACCCACCAAATTGTGTGGCCCTATGATGTACCCACTGCCTGTCCTCTCTCCTTTGTTCCCACCCCTTCCTCCCTGGATTCTCATGCATGTTTTACTAGGTATTCTTTTACTTTTACAGTAATGATCTTATGCAGTATTTGTCCTCATGAGACTGAATTAGTTCATTCAACATAATGCTTTCCAGTCTCTCCCAAGGTCTGTAGTAGTTTTCAAAACTGTTTTTTGTTTACTTATGTTTTGATTGGTGGTCTTAAAATGCTAATATCTCCATCATAATACTTTTAGAGGGAAAACTGGGGAACACAGATTTTTTTTTAAAAAAGAATGTGTTCTGTGTAGGAAAGAGCCAAAGAGTTTTGAAAAACAGACAGCTGTGGGTTCCCTGTAAGCCATTCTATGAGTCCTGCCTTCTTCAGGCTTTGAGATGAGTCAGTAGTTACTGGGAGACACATTTGAGCCTTTCCTGCACAGTCTTTGATTCTTGCTAGCACTACCAAATAGAGAAAAGGTATGTCCAGCCTGGACTGTGGCCACCAGCTCAGTGGTGAAATCATCTTTTTCTGTCTGAAGTTTGATTGTCTCCTCCCCTTCAGAGTAGTCTCTCTGGCACCATGTTAACAGGCAGACCCTCATGGCCACTATGAGAGAATCCCCTCGGGGCTGCATGACAGTAAGAAGCTTTGCACGTGTACCCGGCCCACTCTGTGTCTGCACTGGCATTTAGCTCCACTGTCCTCCAGAGCCTGTACTTTTCCAGTGTTTGCCAGGTTCCCACAGAATTAATGGGGCTTCAGTTCCTGCTCAACGCCTTTTGTTCTGAGCAGTGAACAGTGACAGGTGAGGCCAACTTTCAGGCCTCTGGTGCAACTATAATGAACTGTGGGCCTCAGACAAAGCTTTTCCTTGTGCATGATTTTCCATCCTTGTACCACCTCTAGTAGTCTGTGACCAGTCAGATTCTGAGAGTGATTGCAAAGGAACTATGTCCCAATGAATTAAAAAGCCCAGAAAACTGAGGTTCAGAGTGTAGACTTTATGAGCTTTCTCAACTCAGGAGTCTCTAGGTTGCATATGCTAAGTTTTTTCTCTCTCCTTGAGGAATTGTTGCTATTCGGTGCTGTGGAGTCCAATATGACTCTGTTGTTGTTAGGTTCTGTTTAGTCAAGTACGACTCATAGCAACCCTATGAACAAAAGATCAGAACCCTGTTCTATCCTGCACCATCCTAACACTTCCTGACACACAAGAGGCCATTGCAGCAGTCACCGTGTCAGTCCACTGGTATGATTCATAGCAACCCTAGAAACAGTGGATCTGAATCCTGTCTTATTCTATCCTTATATCTTCATTGCCTGTGACATACTGGAGTCCAGTGATGCAGACGCTGTGTTCAGTGTCTTCCTCACTTTCATTCATGCTCTACCTTTCCAAGCATGATGTCCCCCTCCAAGGAGTAGCTCGTGATAACAACATGCACAGGGTATGTGTGATGAAGTTTCACCAGCCATGCCTCTAAGGGGCTTCCTGATTGCATATTCTCCAAGACATATTTGTTTCTTCTTTTGCTAGTCCGTTGGGGTAGTCAGTCTTCTTCTCCAGCACCACAGTTCAAAGGCGTTGATTCTTCTTCTGTCATCCTTATTCATTGTCCAACTTTCAGATGCATAGCAAGTGATTGAAAAGACCATGACTTAGATGGTCTTAGTCTTTAAGGATTAGATGTACCTTAGTCTTTAAACTGATTTCATTGCTCTTTAGTACTCGATAGAAGACTTGCACAGTGCAATACCTCTTTTGATTTCTTGACGCTGGTAATAAGGATTTTGATTATAGATTCAAGTAAGCTGGATTAGTTGGCAACTGAAGGACGAAAAATCAGGTATTGGAACGTCTTATAAGGTAAAAAACATGATCATGTCCTGTAAAATCACGTGTGCCAGCATCCTCTCTGACAATGGAATAGGAGTTTGAGCATGATCATGGAGATCAGCAAACCTATGTTTTCCAGACTGTTCCTTGCGGACTTCTGGAACAGGCAGTGAAGGGATTCCAGGTGGAACACCTTGCTCCAGAAGTGACAGTTAACTTAAGGGTCAGAGAGGAACTGATACCTACTCCATCCAGACTGAGATATGCTTTCTGAGAGAGCTCTGCGTGCCGTCAAGGTTCCCTGTACACTACTCTCCAGGTCAGACCTATTTGTTTTCTCAGAGGAATCAAAATTTAAGGATACAGCTGCCAAAATATATGTATCTTTGTAGAAGAGAGACAGATGAAGGAAAACCTTGGGGAGGTTTTCCTGTGTATGCTTAAAAGATCTCAGGAAGGATTTAGAGAGACATTGAGCAGTAATTGGATGCTGGATTTGCATTTTTTCATGAAGGCAGTGGCGTGCTGAGGAGCAGCTGGGCAAGTTACTCAGCTTGGTTAGGACCTTGCGGTGGGTCATCATGGTGGGACCTCCTGGGGAAAGCTGTCACCGTCAGCAGTGCGAGATTGTCCATTCTGAAGGGTTTCTTCAGATGTGGTGGAAAGCTCTTTGTAAACACAAGCTTCTGTAAAGAACATCTGTTTTTTTGTAAGAACTTTGGCTTACCTTCAAATACTAATCAAACACTGAATCAGACAGAAAAAAGGCAAAGTAGTTAGGGAAAAATAGGAAGAAAGAAATGAGGAGCCTTTTGGATTTACCTTTATTGGTAAAGTTAGAACTGCTTCCAAAGACTGAGCTGGTTTTTCTTGCTAGAAGGAGATAGTGGCATCTGAAGAGGGTGTAATTGACATGTCTGCTTTTAGAATTCTTTTCCATTTTTTCCTCCCCCCTTTGGGTCAATACCTACCTTATCTTGAATTCTTGTAGAGAGATCTCAAGGGCTTGGTACAGGTAACGTAGCACAAGAAATCACAGCCTAGAAGTCGTATGAGACAGAATTTAATTCCTACTCAAACATATGTTAGTTAGGTGGCAGGCAAAGACATGGTGAACAGAGAGTATGGATGAATTGTAACCTCACTGCCCATATGGTATTTATTTCTTTAGCATTCTAACCTTAAATTTAGATAACAAAGGGAACCCTGAGCTATATTGAGGAGTGAATTTTAGAGCCCTTTAAAAGGGGAAGACCACTCGAGAAGCCATAACAATATAGAGAAAAAAAGAGGAAATACAAGAAAAATAGGTGACTCCCTTCATTTCTTCCATTTCATTTTTTGTCACAAACCTCTATCAGTGTCTTCCACCTTTGGAACATGACTAAAGCCATCGTGGCTTGAATGACCAATAGTTGAGAACCCTGCTGGACGTATCTAGAGGCTAAAAAAAAAAGGTGAATGCTCAGGGATTGTCCGTCTCTTGGTGAAATACTAGGACATGGAAATATGCCAACAATGAGATGAACATGGAGGTGAAAGGGAGGAGGTGGAGTCTTTCTAGCTGCTGTTTCCACATGGTTATTTAGCCTCTTACCTTCTTAAACATCCAGTGGGGATCTGGAAAGACAGACTGATCATGGTGGGCATGGTTTGTTGTTGTTGTTATGTGCCGTCGAGTCGCTTGCGACTCATAGCGACCCTATGTAACAGCCCTAAATCCTGCTCTCTCCTGTGCCAATCACACTGCCTCTGACACACCCATCCTGATTACCCCAGTCACTCAATCCAATCCACCTCATAGAGGGTCTTCCCCTTCTGCGCCTTCCCTCCACCTTCCCAAGCATGATGTCCCTCTCCAAGGACCTGTCCCTTCTTACAGCATGTCCAAAGTACGTCAGACGAAGCCCCAGAATCCTTGCCTCCAAGGAGCAGCCTGATTTAACCCTCTCTGCGATGAATCTGTTTGTTTTCTTGGCAGTCCACGGTACATTCAATACTCTTCTCCAGCACCACAGCTCAAAGGCATCAGTTCTGCTTCTTTCTATCCTCCCTAGTCATTGCCCAACTCTCTGATGCATAACAAGTGATTGCAAAGACCGTGGCCTATATCAGATGTACCTTAGTCTCCAGAGTGACACCATTGCTCTTCAGTACCCTGGAGAGGTCCCTAACAGCAGTCTTTCCCATTGCAATATTTTTTTTATTTCCTGGCCACTGGTGCCAAGAGAGTTGACCATGGAGCCCGGCAGACTAAAGTTGTTAACAATCTCAATCTCTGTATCATCCATCCTGATGCTGCCAATTGGTCCAGTGGTGAGAATCTTTGTCTTCTTGACATTGAGCTTCAATCCATATGGTGATTAATTTTTTTCTTTCAAACTTTTCATTTTATACTTGTGTACTTAGAGTGTTAGTACCCATTTTGCTAGTTATCTTTCTGTTTTTGCAGTCTTACTGTATAACGGTCTTATACAGTATTTGTCCTTACAGGACTGAGTCGGTTCACTTAACATAATACTCTCCAGTCCCTCCCAAGTTAGGTCATGATTTTCAAAATCATTGCTCTTGCATGCTGCATGATATTCCACCATGGGAATGTACCATAATTTCTCAATTCATTTATTTGTGGTTGGACATTTGAGCTGTTTCCATGTTCTTGCGATGGTGAATAACACTGCCGCAAACATTGGTGTACAAATCTCCATTTGTGCCTCATTTTGAATTTTCTCAGGATATATTCCAAGCCATGGAATAACTGGGTGGTATATGGAATTTCTTTGTTCAGCTTTTAAAGGAAATGCTAAACTGCCTTCCAGAGTGGTTGTAATGGTGATTCATTTTATAAAACATAATGCATGAGAATGATTGTATGAAACACATGTGAATGAAGGATAATTTGAAATACAATGTAGATGAACTTTCTAAGCAAACCGATGCCTCTGAGTGGACTTGAGTCTCTCTGACCTTTATGTTAGCTGTAGAGAGTGACGTTCCTCCTCCATAGTTAGTGGACTCATGAAGGTTTATATTTTAGTGTGTAATCCACTACTACTCTTGAGCAGAAGTCTTGCATAACACAAATCACTGGGCCAGTGTGGGCCATTATCATATGCAGTCTGCTTCTCACTGACATAGTGAGGTTCTGAAAATCAGGTCATTATGCCAAATCTGACAATATATGCAATTCGATGACCAAATCCTTAGGCTCTAAGAATCATTTTTAGGTGATCCCGTTGGGCTGCTGCTTTGTCTGCAGCCACTGCCCTCAATAGCATGACTTTCGTACTTTGAATGCGCCAAGGCTTGTATATTTCAAAACAGGCAGAGTTGATTGGATAGAGATTGTCAACCAGGAAGAGACTCACATTACCTAGACCTGTGCTGAGTTCTTATTCTCTACACAGATGTCCACCTACTCAGGATTACCACCACTGGCTCCAAACAGTGGGTCTTGGGGTCTATGGTGAAGTGACTCCCATACTCCTCTCCTTTCCTCTTATAGATATTTGACTCGAAGCCACTGTTTTCCTTGGATGGTGGGATAGCCACCAACCTGTAGGCTCGGCTGAAATTCAGCAAGGCCACAGAGCGTGTGTGCAGGTTAGTGTCCTAAGGTCTTAGTGTCTTTTGTTAGCATCCAAGGCTGAGGAGAGGGTGTGATGGGAGAGCAAGAACTTGGGGTGGAAGAGAGAGGCACCCTTTCATTCAGAATATATGGCTCTTTATTGGACTTTAAGATGATTTAGTAGGTTATTGAGATTGCCAGTAAGTGAAGAGTAGGTGTAATAATATTACATGCTAACCTGGAGGCCATGTCCCAAAAGGTTTTGACCTTTCTGTAAGATAATGCTTTATGGAAATGTGGATTCAGAATGCCAGCGGGTAGAAGGGCTTGTCTACCGTCTCTTGCTGTGTTGTTACTAAATTCTGGGTTTTCATTTTCATTCTCCTTACTAAACAATTTTGTGGAAGTCCCCAAACCTCACTGAGCATCAGCTTTCAAGTATAACTGTCATTGGAAGGTTGTGGTGAGAGTGAAAAATGAGGTTTGCGTGCGGTGCCTCCAGGGAAAGTGAAGTCTCTCCTGGTTCAGAGGTGCTGACAGTGACCCTTGTACTCAGACATGGCGAAAGCGGGCTGGAAGGTGGTGAAGCTGGGAACTAAGCACTTGGTGGCTTGGTGCTTGAGAGGGAGGGACTCAAGAAATGGTGGTGGGGGCTTCTCTGAGAATAAAGGAGGGTGGGGCTTGGAAGGTGCCTTTTTGGAAGTTCTCAGATGTTCCTGTGCTTTCACCCTCTAAGACCAGCTTCTCTCTTCCCTTTCCACTGAATTCATCTTTTGCTTCAGAGGAAGGCTTCTCCTGTTCTGTGAGATACCTGCTTCTCAACACACTTCTCTCTATACTTGTTCCTGAAACGATACTAGCTAATTTGTGATTTTGTCAAGTTGATCTTTAGCAGTAAGCATACATGTAAAAGAGTATCCCAGTTTCTTCCATCTTACTCTCTTTTTCCATTCGATTCCTACTGAGGGAAAAAAGTCTGTAACTATCTGCTAACTTGGATGAACTTGCATTTGAACTCAGACTGGTCTGATTCCAGGGCTTTTGTAGTTAGCCACTTTACCCTCGTGGTTTGACAGTGACTTGGCTTGTGCGTGAGCCCAGTGCATTTGCCTGGTACTGGCACCTCGACTCAAGGCATTTGAGGACTGAAAGGATCTCAGAGAGCCCAGGATCGCCCACTTCTGCTTCTGATAGATTAAATGAGTTCTGTGGACTAACCTGGGTACACATCCAACATAGGCATCGTTGGTTTTTGTGGGGAATTTTTTTTTTAATTTCAAGAAACTGATTTATCAATACCTTCTTGGAAGGTAGGGAGCTCCGCGCATTGCAGAACTGGGATTCTGCCTGTCTGTTGTATAAGATGAAGCTGTGTCTCAGCACGGAAAGGGTGATGTAGTGGGAAGATTATTGAACCTGGAGTTGGAAGACCTCTGCTTCAGCCCTGGGTCTGTCACAAATTACTGTGATCCTGGGACAAACCCTTATAAGCGTGAGGTTTTCATTCTTTTCTAAATAAAATCAAATTGTAATAGAAGACTTGAAGATGCCTCGCAGGTCCAAGAACTTGTGATCCACTGCTGAGTAACAGGCAGATGCAAAAGTAATGGTAGTAGTTTTTAGATGTTTTTATACAAAACTATTTTCATTGAAGTAACCTCATCACTTTTTCAATAGAAAGTGTTGAGCTGCTGTAACTTTTCTTTTTAGCCTTTTTAAAAAAATTGGTTTGCTTACAAAGTTTGTATACATTGTGCTTCACGCTAATCTTCATTTACATAGTGTTTCATACAATCATTCTCATGCATTATGTCTTAGGAAATTAATCACCAGTGGACCTTGCCTATCATTGCCCTGTCTTTTTGCTCTCATTCTTCCCATTTACTGTAACTTTTCTTATACACTGGTCTTTGTGCCCGTGGTAGTTACTAACTCAGCAGCCAGGTGCTCCGTGGAAGGACCTAGAACTGTTTGTGATTCTGATGGAACCAGTTTAGGGGCAACAAATAGATTCCCTCCAGCTGCCTCCTTTCAGTCCATTGAACTTTGGCGAAGGAGATGGCTAAAAATAATTGATATCAAATTACTTAAGATTATCTGCTACTGACCCTGGGAGGTTCTTAGGAGTTTAAATACAGCAGCAAATAGTCATCTGTTTTCAGCTGGTCACCACCCCATTACAACTCTGATCATAATTTCCAATTGTGTTTTTAACTGAAAGTTTGTTATGGAATAATCTTTATCCCAGAAGACAGTTCATTGACAGCCAAAAAAAAGTGAGAAAAAAGCCAAATTAATCAGGTGTTTGTCTTCTGTTTCTAATTATCTCTGTATAGTCAGAATTCAAGACAGGGGAATTCTTCTCTGGTAGGTAGTTGCACAAGCTGTGACAAGTTTTCAATTTATGTGTCCACTTCCTGTGGGGAATATTATTATTTTCAGTCTTTACTTGATGCTTCAGACTTAGGAAGTACCGCAATCTGAAGATCTTAAATTCAGATCACTCCTGGGAAGGAAAAAAAATGCCTCAAAGATGGATAAATAACAAGGGAGTGGTTTTATTTAAAAGAGTAATGCCCCCATCTAATTTATGTGCCTGTTTCTGATAAAATAATTGAGATGTGTAAAGTTCCCTGAGAAAAGATTCTTAAGCTGAAGAGGACCCAAGAATTGATGAGGATGTTCTCTCTCAATGGTAAGTGCGGGTAGTTCTTGGAGTTAGATGAAATAAGAGAAAGCATCTGTCCCTAATTTGATTTAATCCAAAAAGCCTTGTGCTTTCAATAACTGGCATTAAACTTGGACCCTCTCTGTGGCCAGGTTGATAATCCTCATGGGAAACATGCCACTGCACTTGAGTTTTCAGAGGACTGTGACAATATTGACGTGTCGAAGAAATGGACTGCATGCTTTTCTGATAAAAGATATCTGGGAAAGGGATTAGTAAAGGAGAAGTCGGTTGTACAGCAATAAACATTCCTTTCATTAATAATGTTAGGATGGTCCTTGAGGACATTTGGCTGCACTTAAAATTCTTCCAGAAAAGGTTCTGGACAGTAGCTCACTGCTGTCTGAGATGTCCACCAAGGCGGATCCTGTGGGATCAGTTCACTCTGTGCTGTGTGATGCTGCCGGGGTCCAGCATCCAGGACCCTCAGGTTGGGATAGATGCGCCCCTGCTGAGTGAGTCAGGGCCCAGCCAGGGAAACTTGGGTCAAAAAGATAAAATTCCATCAACCAGCAGTTCAGAGACATTGCAGTTCTTTTCCTTTGGCGACTGCCAGTGTGATAACTTGCAGAAGTGGAAAGGACTGTGTCCAAGTGGAGAAAGAGCCTGAGTGCCAGAGAGACCCAGGGCCAGGGAGAGAGCCCTGGGTGGTGTCCCCAGGAGGAAGGAGCCGGGGTGAGGGGGCCGGCAGAGAGGGAGAGGGAGTAGGTGGTGGTGGTTTGCCTTCAAAGGAAAGAAGATTAAAGACCTTTTTCTCAGTCTCTGTCCTTCCTTTCATCTCTTCTATTTCTTAATATATTTTTTAATTTTTTATTTTATTTTTTTAATTTTATTTTTTTTATTTTATTATTTTTGTGTGTGAGTGTACCGTCAAATCAGATCTGACTGGTACAGGAGGAGATTGTCCCTCCTTCCCCGGCAGAGCATCTGGTGGATTCAAACCGTGAGCCTCTGGGATTGTAGTTGCAGCTCCTTGCCACTAGGCCACCAGAGCTCCCCTTTATTTTATTGTTTTGTGTGTGTGTACCATCAAGTCCAATCTGACTGGTACAGGAAGAGATTGTCCCTCTTCTCCAGCAGAGATATAGTAAATTCGAACTGTACACCTCTGGGATTTCAGTGAAACTTCTTGCCACTAGGCCACCAGAGCTCCCTTATTTCTTCTTGCTTTGTTACCATAAGGCCCTAAGTGACACATAGGGTAGCCAGCCTTCTCTATCTGCTTCTCTCTGTTTGTGAGTCAGCCTAATCGGTTTCTCCTCTTTCTCATGCACACAATGGAATGTTTAAACCACCTTTAATGAAAACAACACAAATACAGGCAGTCGTTGGACTATAAACATTCAGTTTATGGGCTGTTCGCTTGCCCTTCAAGCAAGACTCAGAATCCGTTCAAAGTGGTTCTCTCCTGACCAGTGAAGGGAAACAAGGACAGATGTGGATTTTTACAGTTTGAGTGATGTGTTAACAGTGACTGGACTAAAAAGATTAGGGTTGCAGGCGTGGAATAGGGGACTTCTGGTTTTTAAGGATGACTTCGAGTCTTCTAATAGGTGTCGTGGACCTTTTCAGGGGCCTGATTGCAGGAGACTGAGTCATGAGCAGGGCAGTGGAGAGCCATGCACATTCAGAGTTTGTGATTGAGTACTATCTTTGAATGGAGTAGCATTGTGGGCTCAAAGTCCTTTGTATGGTTAAGTTAGGTTGCCCTTGCTGTGAGGTGATTAAACCAATCCCTTGTTGTTGTTATGTGCCATCGAGTCTCTTGCAACTCATAGTGACTCTATGTACAACAGGTCTAAACTCTCTTCTGTCCTGTGCTAATCTCATTGTTTCCGACACACTCATCCCGATTACCCCAGTCACTGAATCAGTCTGTTTCCTAGACGGCCTTTCCCTCCTGCTCTGTCCCTCCACCCTCCAAAGCATGATGTCCCTCTCCAAGGACCGGTCTCTCCTTACAACATGACCAAAGTATGTCAGACGAAGCTTCAGAATCCTTGCCTCCAAGGAGCAGCCCGGCTTAACCCTCTCCAGGATGAATCTGTTTTCTTAGCAGTCCATATGGTACCCTCAATATTCTTCTCCAACACGAAAGCTCAAAGGCATCAATGCTCCTTCTATCCTCCCTAGTCATTGTCCAACTCTCTGATGCATAACAAGTGATTACAAAGACTATGGCCTGTATCAGATGTACAACAAATTCTTCATCACAATCACTTTCCCTTGCTGCATGTGCAACTTCTGAATAATTGCAAGACTTTGCATCTTTTCTTGCACTAAAATGAGGCTACATAGAAACAATGGCAGTTGAATCTGTAGGTCACTTGTGTGAACTAACATACAAATTCTTGAACACACTTGTGATATCGTAACTTTTTATTATAGATCCAGTGACTGCTTGTACGTAAAATAAGTGATAGGAAAATTTTAGGTATGAAGTAAGCAAGTTGTTGTGTACTGTTGAGTCAGGACCGACCCGTAGCTGACCCTCCAGTGGGTTTTCAGAGGCAGTTAATTGCACAAGAGGAGAACGCCCATTTTTCTCCAGTGGAGCAGCTGGTGGATTCGAGCTGTGTGCTTTTGGGTTACCAGCACAGCTCCTTACCAGTAGACCACTAGATTTCTCTAGAAATGAGCGTGGATTCCAGTGATCTAGAGGACAACAGTAATGATATTTGTGGCTTTCTCCCTGTAAACAGTGTCTGGGTGTAACCAAGGCGAGCCAGAAGTCTAGGGTGAGTAGGGTGTCTCTGGGTGGTATAAATGGTTAACTGTGAACCCAACTTTCAGCCATGAACTGAAAGATTGAGGATTTGAGTCCACGTAGGCATGCCATGGATGAAAGACTTGGTGGTCCCCATCAGAAAAATGAGTCCCTGCAAGCCCTGGGGACTCTGACCCTCCCGTGGGTCTCCATGACTGAGAGTTGATGCAGCTGGTTTACGCTGACTGGGGCCCGAGCTCGCATCTGCAGAACTTGAGGGTGGGAGCTGGGAATGTGCACAGAAAAGGGCTGCCTTGTGCTGAATCCATGATGGAGGGTCCTTCTTGTCCATTGAAGTCTCTTACCCTCTCCTCTGGGAGTGGAATGAGAGCCGCTTGGCTGCCCTCTTCCTAGAGTTTCAAGGTTCATCAGACATCTGGTAGAGATCATTCACTACACATTGCTTTAAACTGGGACTCCTAAAGAGGTTTAATCTCAAGTGCCAGCATATATTGATTAATACTGAATTCCTGGAATGCTGTGATAAGAATGATTCTGAGGCCATGTCTAGCTTTGGTGGGTTCAGTTTGTGGTATTTGTTATGAGGGTAATGGCGGAGAGAGAGTTCTTCCCCCCTCTCTAATCTAAATCCTAAATCCCACTAACCTTATGTAATTCTCCTTCTCTTCTGAATGCATAGGCCCGTTTTGCCTTCTCTGACTGTCTGAGATTAAATCTGATCTCAATTCTAAACCATAACATTATAGTAAATCTGTGAACTGGATAATACTTGTCAGTTGAGTGGAGACCATCTGACTTTCTCACCTTCTTGCGTCTCTTCCTCCCTGGTTCTTCCCTATCTCCCTAAGCAAACAGATCTCATGTAATCTTCACATTACTCAAGAAATGGAGATGTGTCAATTCTGGATTCCTAGTTACTTTCCTGCTGAGAGATGTCTGTACCCCCGGTCTGTGATTTCAGCCCTGTTTTCTTAGATAGAAAGTGAATCCCTGGCATCTGCAGAGACATGGGTCTTTATAAGTGGGGGTCCACTTACCTTTAGGCTTTGTCTAGTTTGGACACCTAGACTTATTTCTCCAGATCTGACCACTCACTCTGACTGACCAACAAGGTTCTGTATCTTCAAAATAGGAGGGGAAAGACATGAAATTCCTTGGTTATAATCATTGAAAAACCACATATGAACTGAACCCATGGCCATCAAGTCAGTTTTAACTCATAAAGTTTCTTCATCTGGTTTCTGAGGCTGTAAATCCTTCCATGTGGAGACTGTCCATCTTTCCCCTGTGGAGCAAGTGATAGATTTGAACTGCTGACCTTTCAGTTAACAACTCAGTGTGTAAGAACTCACACAATTTGGTTAACAGCTCAACCCAGTCTGCAGTCTGGGACCTTTCCAAATTACTGAGGAGCAATGATGTCATTTTGAGGACTAAGGTGTGCCTGATTCAGACCATAGTCTTTTCAATCACTTGTTATGAGAGCTGCATGGTAAGTAAGGACGACAGAAGAAAAATTGATGCCTTCGAAGTTGGAGATGAGTGCTGACTATCCCAAGGTGAAGCCAGAGTGCTCCTCAGAGGCAAGGACGGTGGAGCTTCATATCACATACTTTGCACATGTTGCTAGGAGAGTTTATTCCTTGAAGAAAGATCTCATGCTTGGAAAGATGGTGGGATAGTGAAGGAAAAGGAGACGCTTAGCCAGGTGGAGGGACAGTGACTAAAGCTGTGGGCTTGAATATGCGAGAAATTGGGAGGTTGGCACAGAATAGGACAGGATTCAGATATATTGTTCATAGAGTCACTGTAAGTCATAATCGATTCCACAGTATATAACAACAACATGCAATTTTATAACTTAGGAGAAGGAAAAATATTGCTTCCCATGCTTTACTCAAATTAAGTATCTTCTGGCTTCTTGTTTAACTCCACTGGTCCTCTCTTAGTGGTTCTGTCAGACTCCCCAAATTTAGCAAGACTCATTTTTTATCGGGAATAGTTAAAAAGTCTTTGCGTGAAGAATGTCCTCAGTGTTTACGGCTATGAATGCCTTTCCTTGTACCCTAAGTTCCTGAAAAGGCTGACAATGAAGGCTGATAGAATATTACTCAGTATCCCTCTGCCTCCTAGCTCAGGACACCGAAGATTGGACTGATCTGGAAGAAGACAGGGAGCAAGGAGTCAGGGACAAAGACTTTGGGCAAGCTGAACTCTAGCCCGGGTTCCTCAGTTTATAGCTGGTGGAAGGCCATGGGAGCTTTCCGGCCTCAGTTTGCACATTTATTGGCCAGAGATAGCATGTCTACCCACTCCAAGGCTGTTGTGCAGACTAATTAAGGGCCTGGTGCTATTTGTTGTTGTTGGCTGAGTTGAGCTGGGCACGGCATATAGTGACCCTATGAACAACAGATCTGAGCCCTGTCCTATCCTGCACCATCCTCACAATCTCTGACATCCTTAAGCCCATTGTTGCAGTCACTATGTCACTGTCCATCAGGCTGCCCTCAAAGCCTGTGGGTTTAGGGCAGGAGGCAGCTGTAGCAGAAGGGAGTATTTTTTTAAAAATTTATTTTATTGATTTTAATGAATGTTTACAGAGATTTTGGATTTCCATTCATTCATTGTTTCATTTTTCTTCCTGCCCACCCCTCCCCTCCAGTTCCCTCTTATCTTTGAAAAGCAAAAGAAAAATTCTTTCATTGGTATACAATCCATTTCCCCCCTCCCCTAGGAGACTCCACTGTGCAACCTTCATTCTGCACTCTTGTCATAACCATAATACCCAATCATATATCACTTTTAAACTTTTCTCTCCCTCATCTGTTTCAATGCAGTATGCATAATTTATCCAATTTTTCTCAGTCTTACCCCAACCCTGATGTCAGTCCCGTTCTACAACTGTGGCACTATGTAGTATTTGTCCTTTTGTGACTGAGATATTTCAGTCAGCTTACCATTTTGAATAATATTGCATGAGTTCCTTGTTTTTAAATTCTGTACAGTATTGCATTGTGAATATACCAGAGCTTCTCTATCCATTCGTTTGTTGTTGGGCACTTAGGTTGTTTCCAACTCTTTGCTGTTGTGAACAAAGCTGCAATAAACATGAGTGTGCATATTGGTTTTTTTGGGGTACATTCCCAAAAAAGGAATTGCTGGGTCAAATGTTATATCTATTTGCAACTTTTTGAAAAAGTGCCTTACAGCCTTCCATAGTGATTGCACCATTTTACACTTCCACCAACAGTGAATAAGGGTTCCAGTTTCTCTGCAACCTCGCCAGCATTTGTTGTTTGCTGCTCTGTTAAATTTTGCTATTCTGACTGGGGTGAGATGATATCTCATAGTTATTTTGATTTGCATCTCTCTTAGAGCTAGGGATTTTGAACATTTCTTCATGTGCTTGTTGGCCATCTGAATGTCTTCTTTGGTGAAGTGTCTGTTCATATCCTGTGCCCATTTTTCAATTAGGGTATTTACCTTAATCATGTTGTGGTGCTCGAGTATTTTATAGATTCTAGATATATGTCCCTTATTTGACATGTCATTACCAAATATTTTTTCCCCACTCTGTGGCTTCCCTTTTTACTCTGTTAGAGAAGTTTCTAGATGTGCATAGGGATTTGATTCTTAGACGGTAGAAGGGAATATTTTACACTCTGCATCTACACACCATTCAGCATCCCAGAAGTGCTCCGTGCTGTTCTCTGTAGTAGTGCATAGACGTCAAACCTGTTTTTGAAGATGGGTGCCATTTCTTCAGTACTCAGCTCCTGCAAGACTTGAGGATGCTCATCTTTTGACAGAGAAAGTTCTGGCGCCAGCCCCGGGGCAGGGGAGCAGAGCTTGTGGTCCAGGTGCCTCCACTCTGGCTTCCTTGGAAATGGAGACTCTTGAGAGAACAAAACCAGATGGCTAGTGTCCTGGGAAGATTTGCATGGTCTTATGGGAGCAAGCAAGTTTTTCTCTCCTGCTGGACAGTTAGGGTCAGCGATAGGCCCTAGGCACCCACACACTCCTCTTCACAGTCTCTAGGTGGCATGACTAGTGCTGCCATGAGGAGCTTCAGGGTGTGATGGGAAAAACAAACAAAGTGAGAAGCAGAATCACTGGACTTGAGATGCCGACTCAGGGGCAGCCACTCATCATCTGTTCCCTGCAGGGACCTGGCTTGCTCTGGGTTGTCTCAGGCTCTCTCCACTTGAAGGATCCTGCTGTGCTGAGGCCACATGCTCCGCGAGCACCTCTACCCTGGTCTGGGTGATGCATCAGGGGAGTTGGGGGCCCAGATGGGAAGCAGAGGGCTAGGCTCTCAGGAAAAATGTGGGGCTAAGAATAGCCAGCCAGCCGTGGTGATAAGGACCCAGATGGTCAGGGAGGGACGTCAGTTGGGGACAAGGAGAGCGGGGTAGTGGAGAAAGAACAGGTGATAAGATAGGGGGGCTCTGGGGCAGGAATGTGCAGTTGGGACTCCTGAAGTGAGCTGGGGGAGCTTGCTGCCCCACAGAATCCTCCCCTAGTGGTGGGCCAGCGAGTTGCCCTGGACCCTCCTGCATGTGCCCTCTCGGTGTGATTCAGTGCAGGGGAAGGGCAGGCTGACAGCCTGAGCACGTCACTGAGATCGAGCGCACCACTGTCAAGGTGGTATGGCTGTAGACCGCTGAATTTCAGAGCCAGCAGGATTCTGGGGATTGATTTAGTGCACCTCTCACCTCCACAACACTTTAACCCATTGCCATAGAATCAGTTCCCAGTATACAGTCATAATAACCTATATGTGCCACATAGTAACAACAACAACATCAACAGCAACAATATGTGTCAGGGTAGAGCTGTGCTCTGCCGTGTTGGTTTTCAGTGACTGAGCTTGCAGAGGTAAATGGGTAAATCAATCTTCAGAATCACTTGTGGGTGGATTCTGATCACCAGCTTTTTTGTACAACACTGAGTGTATTAAACATTTGTACCACCGAGAGGCTGGGCTCTATGAGGAGAATTGTGGCATCAGGATTGGTGGAAGATCTATCAACAATCTCCGTTATGCAGATGACACAACCTTGCTTGCTGAAACTGAGGAGGACCTCATGCACTTGCTGCGAAGGGTCAAGGACTGCAGCCTTCAGTATGGACTAAGGCTCAACGTCAAGAAGACAAAGATTCTCGCCACTGGACCAATTGGCAGCGTCAAGATGAATGATGAAGAGATTGAGAGTGTTCACAGCTTCACTGTGCTCGGCTCCACAGTTAACACTCTTGGTACCAGCAGTCAGGAAATCAAAAAGCATATCGCGATGGGAAAGTCTGCTGTTAGGGACCTCTCAAACGTACTCAGGAGTAACAGTGTCTCTCTGGAGACTAAGGTGCGCCTGATACAGGTCATGGTATTTGCAATCGCTTGTTATGCATCAGAGAGTTGGACAATGACTAGGGAGGACAGAAGGAGAGTGGATGCTTTTGAGCTGTGGTGCTGGAGAAGAGTACTGAATGTACCATGGACTGCCAGGAAAACAAACAGATCCATCTTGGAGAGGATTAAACCAAGCTGCTCCTTGGAGGCAAGGATTCTGGGGCTTCGTCTGACATACTTTGGACATGTTGCCAGGAGGGACGGGTCCTTGGAGAGGGACATCATGTTTGGGAGGGTGGAGGGACAGCGCAGGAGGGGAAGACCCTCTATGAGATGGATTGATTCGGTGACTGGGGTAATCGGGATGGGTGTGTCAGAGGCGGTGCGGTTGGCGCAGGATAGAGCAGGGTTTAGAGCTGTTGTGCATAGGGTCGCTATGAGTCGGAAACGACTCGATGGCACATAACAACAACAACAACAACCAACTGGGGACATATTTTAGCACTTAAATGAAATGAAAAGGCAAAGGATTATTGGAAATAAAAATTAAAGGGAAGAAGTAGAGAAAATGTGAGTACCTGCTGGGTATTGTAGTTAATGTTGTAGAACAAAATGTGTATGAATGGTTGAATGAAAGACCACTTTTCTTTGCCAACTTTCACTCCAGGCACAATTAAGAAATAAAAGCCCAACTCTGTTGCTGTTGAGTCCATGCTGACGCATAGCCGTCCTACAGGACAGAGTAGAACCTCTGGGAAGGAGGAAAGAGTGATAATAAGTGAGCACACAAACAAATGATTATGTTCATTTCAGATTCACATGTGTGTTTCCAGATCCCTGCCGGATCTTTCCCATTTCCTTTAAACCCTTCCCTCCACCCATCAAATTATGTTACCCTATGATTTCCCCTCTGCTCACCCTCACCCCTCTGTTCTCCTCCTTGGGTCCTTATCACATGTTTTACTAGTTATCTATTTCTACAATAATGGTCTTATATTTGGATGACCAACAGACACATGAAGAAATGCTCAAAATCACCGGCAGTAAGAGAGATGCAAATCCAAACCACAGTGATATGCCATCTCACTCCAGTAGCAGCGGCAAAGTTTAACAGGACAGCAAGTAATAAAGGTTGGAGAGGATGCCGCAAGATAGAAACTCTTATACACTGTTGGTGCGATTGTAAAATGGTACAACCAGTCTGGAAGGCTGTTTGACGTTTCCTCAAAAAGCTGAACAAAAAAATTCCATATAATCCAGATATTCCACTGATTGGAATAAACTCCCAAGAAAATCAGGACCGAAACACAAATGGAGACTTGTACACTAGTGCTCATAGCAGCGTTATTCACCATCACAAGATCACGTAAACAGTCCACATGTCCAACTCTAGTTGAATGAATTGAGACATTTTGGTACATTCATACAATGGAATACTACACAGCATTCAGGAGCAATGATTCTGAAAATTACTACATAACTTGGGAGGAACTAGAGGGCATTATGCTGAGTGAACTAACTCAACCTTGTAAGGACAAATGCTGTATAAGGCCCTGTAGGGTTTTTAATGGCTAGTTTTTCAGAAGCTTCTCCCTGGCACCTCTGGGTGGACTGGAGCCTCCCAGTGTGATAACTGTTTGCACCCTGATACCACTGCTGTACTTGAGAATCTTCCCTTTAGAATTGAAGATTCCTTGGGGAATTAGGGTCACATGTTCTCTTTCACAAACGTGCCAACCTCCAATCCCAGGCCTTGCCTAGCACCAGGCACAGGGTCTCAGAGAGAATATCAACTCTCTTGGAGTTACATGAAGACTGTTGGTGTCTTTATAGGACACAGGAGACATTGCCCTGTGGTTGGGATATGTGGCTTTGGACCCAGAGTAAGGGTTAAGTGCAAACCACTCGAGCATCCCCAGGCTTGGTGCATAACCTCGATCCCTGAGCCCTTTGACACACTGTGACCACTTCCCTTCCTTTGCCACACTTATGACATGGGCCAAGGCTCTGTGAATTTGTCCCTTCCCTTTGACCCCTCGCACCAGGGGCTGGATGAAATCCCGCCACCTCATTCACTGCCTTCCCCTCAGTCAAGGGAGCTTCCAAAACAGCATGTTTAGGACACAAACCCCAAACTGCTTTGTAAGCGTCCGGAAATCAAGCCCTTCGTTCTCGGCTCCCATCCGACCAGGAGGCCGCTGATGCTGGCAGGAAAGGTGCTTGGCGGGAAGGCCAGGCTTGGAAGGGGGCTGCAAGGCTGCCTTGAGCTCCGTCAGTTCATAATCTGAAACCAGTTGGGTCACCGACTAGGTTTTAAGGGGGCTCCAGCTGTTCCGGAGTTGTGGGCTTTCGCAAGCCCCGAGGGAGGTAGTTGGAGGGTTAAGGGGGTGGTGGTGGGTCTGTGGGAGAAGTCGTAGTGCTCTGTGGCTAAGCCAGAATAAGCATTTTTCTTTCCACAAATCAAGCCATTTTCATGCGTATTTCCCCCTGTGTCCTGATCTGTGTAATTATGGAATGCATATGTGTGGGAAGGAGTCTTTGGAAAACCAGTTCCTGCTCTTTGTCAAGAGGCTGACATGAAAGTTTAGGAAATTGGTTCAGGAGGAAATTCCAAAGTGGGGAGCTGGCAGGGATTCAGATGGTTAGAGAAGGTAGGGTTCCCCAAGGCAGGGGGCTCGGCTGTCCTGCCTGGTTCTGCTGGAGACCTGTGGGTGTTGATGCAGAGTGGAGTATTCACGCAACAGGCACTAATGTGGGGTGGTTTCTAGAACGTTCTTTCAATGTCAGGAGATCCCAAGGTGGTTTCTTTTTTTGCCATTGAGTCAGAACTGTGCCCTTTTGGGTGCCCCTTCAGTGCCTAGCAAATGTCTGACGCACAATACGTGCCCCCAGCTACAACTGATAGGAATGGATACCCCAGATCTCCCAGCTTCAGTCACTTTCCTCCTGTCGTAACCCAAGAGATCTGAAATTACACAGAGGTGGCAAAGGAGTTTATCATTGACGCCTTGTCTCAGACTCATATCCACTGGTAGGGGCGCCTTGCTGAGGGGTTTTGGGGACACAGAGTTGGCCTGGAAATGTGGAAGGCAGAGGAGGGAATGACATAGTGTGTGTATGAAGATCATCATTTCCACCGGTGCACTGTCTCACGCCCTGTGCCCCTCCAACTGTATCAAAGCTCTAATGCTCTGCCAGTGAGTTGGAACCGACTCAGCTGACTCTCCCGCAGGTTTCCCAAAGCTGTAAATTGCCCGGGAGGAGATTGCTCACCCTTCTCCATTGGAGCTTCTGGTAGGTTCAAACTGTCTGCCTTTGGGTTTGCAGCACAATTTCTTACTACTAAGCCACCAGAGCGCCCTCCCAGTTACATAGCTCTATGTATGCAGAGCAGATTATCCGAGAGGCTGGGCTCTATGAGGAGAATTGTGGCATCAGGATTGGTGGAAGATCTATTAACAATCTGCGTTATGCAGATGACACAACCCTGCTTCCTGAAACTGAGGAGGACCTCATGCACTTGCTGCGAAGGGTCAAGGACTGCAGCCTTCAGTATGAACTGAGGCTCAATGTCAAGAAGACAAAGATTCTCGCCACTGGACCAATTGGCAGCATCAGGATGGATGACGAAGAGATTGAGAGTGTTCACAGCTTCAGTTTGCTCGGCTCCACAGTCAACACTCTTGGCACCAGCAGTCAGGAAATCAAAAAGCGTATCGCGATGGGAAAGTCTGCTGTTAGGGACCTCTCTAAAGTACTCAGGAGCAACAGTGTCTCTCTGGAGACTAAGGTGCGCCTGATACAGGCCATGGTATTTGCAATCACTTGTTATGCATCAGAGAGTTGGATAATGACTAGGTAGGACAGAAGGAGAGTGGATGCTTTTGAGCTGTGGTGCTGGAGAAGGGTACTGAATGTACCCTGGACTGCCAGGAAAACAAACAGATCCATCTTGGAGAGGATTAAACCAAGCTACTCCTTGGAGGCAAGTATTCTGGGGCTTCGCCTGACATACTTTGGACATGTTGCCAGGAGGGACGGGTCCTTGGAGAGGGACATCATGTTTGGGAGGGTGGAGGGACAGCGCAGGAGGGGAAGACCCTCTATGAGATGGATTGATTCGGTGACTGGGGTAATCGGGATGGGTGTGTCAGAGGCAGTGCGGTTGGCGCAGGATAGAGCAGGGTTTAGGGCTGTTGTGCATAGGGTCGCTATGAGTCGGAAACGACTCGACGGCACATAACAACAACAACAACATGATAAACTAGTAAAGTCCCCACTTGGCTGGACCCATTTCACTGATGGATTGATTTCTCAATTAGATCACCAGGCCCATTTTACTAGGTGTTTCTATGTGGATTCCGATATCTTTTTCAGCTAGTGAAAGGAGTGTATTAACTGTACTTCCCAGAGACTTTGCTTCTTTAAATACGTTTCACTCTGGTGGCCTGTTGTTGTTAGGTGCTGTCAAGTTCAACTCCTACAGACCTTATGAACAATAGATCTGAACCCTTCCCTATCATGTGCCATCCTCACACTCTCCAACACACTCAAAGCCATTGCTGCAGTCACTGTGTAAGTCCACCTGGTTGAAGGTCTTCCTCTCCTACAACATCCCTCCATTTTTCCCAAGTATGAGGTTCCTCTCTAAGGAATAGCCTCTCCTAGCAACATGCCTAGTAGTAGGGAATTGCACTTTCAGCCCAAAGGCAAGTAGTTCATAATCACCAATTTCTCTGAGGGAGAAAGCTGGACAGTCTACTCCTGTGCCATTTATAGCCTTTGAAAATGCACTAGTGGGTGAGCTGGGTGAGTCAATTCTGACTCAGCAGCAAAGATTTGAGTTGAATGTGTTTTCAGTTTTAAATAGCTGACCCTCCAGCAGGTTTTCAGAGGCTGTGAACCATATGGGAGAGGATTGCTCATCTTTCATGAAGTTGCTGGTGGATTAGAACCAACGGAGAGGTGGCATCTGTGGGCGAGCAGCACGACTCCCCACAGACTGCTCCACCAGACCTTCCTCAGAGTATTTTCAATTTTGTTAGTGTGGAAGGTTTTACCTGGGATGTGCTCAACGATCTGCACAGATCTTGAATCGATCTAATGTTTCTGTACATTTCTTGATGAGCTCAGTGGAAGAAAGAAACACCTGTCTAGTCTGGAAAACCGTTAGTCAGACCTTGGCTCTGATTCCTACTGTACTTCTTAACTTTAAAACGCCGGGTGAGGTTGTAAAGCCCTTTGAACTTCAATCATCCCCAGCCACAGGGATCAATGCCAAGGTCAGGGAGTTAGAAATAAAGTAACAGGCAGAGAAACTGGCATGTGCATTTAGAAATGGTTACTAAGGAGCTTGCAGCTTGAGGCAAGTCCCTGATCTAATAATGCCTCCCTCAGTCTTTGCCTTTCAGCCAGTCAGAGATGCCACAGCGTCTGTCACATGGAGCCTCCTCTACCTCTGTGAGCTTTCTTTGGATCTTGAGTTTGAGTAGCCCATATGGCTCAGATATGGCAACAGTCCAGAGTTAAAGGTGTTAATATATTTCTGCCATAGAATAAGACGGTAGCATCAGGATGGATAGCAAAGACATTGAGATTGTTCACAGCTTCTGTTTGCTCGGCTCCACCGTCAACACTCTTGGCACCAGCAGCCAGGAAATAAAAAGACGTATTGCAATGGGAAAGTCTGTGGTTAGGGACCTCCTCTCTAAAGTACTCAAGAGCAATAATGTCTCTCTGGAGACTAAGGTGAGCCTGATACAGGCCATGGTTTTTGCAATCACTTGTTATGCATCAGAGAGCTGGACAATGACTAGGGAGGACAGAAGGAGAATTGATGCATTTGAGCTGTGGTGCTGGAGAAGAGTATTGAATGTTCCGTGGACTGCCAAGAAAACAAACAGATTCATCCGAGAGAGGGTTAAACCAGGCTACTCCTTGGAGGCAAGGATTCTGGGGCTTCGTCTCACATACTTTGGACATGTTGTAAGGAGGTCCTTGGAGAGGGACATCATGCTTGGTAGGGTGGAGGGATGGCACAGGAGGAGAAGACCCTCTATGAGATGGATTGATTCAGTGACTGGGGTAATCGGGATGGGTGTGTCAGAGGCAATGCGATTTGCACAGGATAGAGCAGGGTTTAGGGCTGTTGTACATAGGGTCGCTATGAGTCGCAAACGACTCGACGGAACATAACAACAACAACAACAACAACAACAGAGTAAGAGAGTGAAGGATGTTCATTTATTTAAGGGCTGGGTTTGGGAAGATAAGGATGCTTCCTTGGTACTCTGTCCCACCTGAAAGACCCAAATGCATGCCATTCTGAGTGTCTTCACCTCGAGAAAACATGCTACCTGTCTGCACACTCAGTCACTCATTGCTCTCTGTGCTCATGCCTCAGGGCTTGTGCTGACTTTGTTAGCACCATGGAGTCAGCTGGCCTGGGCTTAATGCTAACTTTGTAGAGAATGAAGTGAAACATTACCCATTCCTGCATCAGACTCATGATCAGTCACAGATCTGACTGTGAACTATAGGGTTTTCTCTTGGCTAATTTTTGAAAGTAGACCACTAAGCCTTTCTGCCTAGCACCATTAAGACTGTTCTGCAGCCTAACAACACGTATTCACATCCATGTCTCCTAAAAAGATTCTACTGCTGAATTACCACTGCCTCATTGTACTTGTCTACATCTCACTGTGTGATGTACTCTCTTGCAGCTGCATGTGGCTACACTGTCTTCCAGATGGCTGCAAGGTTGCTATAGTGACAATCACTTTGGATGCTCCCTTGGTTACCTGTGTCACAGGCTGTGAGGTTGACCAGCAGCCCTTGCACTGTTGGTCCCTGGGCTTCTCCCGAGCTCTGCCTCACTTAAAACCGAGAGCAGCACCCCCTGCAGTCAGGAGCAGAACAACACTCCATTCAGTGCTTCTTCAAATCAAGACTTATTTTGTTGAGATTGCTGACTTTGGAAAGTTCTTCTTGAGGTTTTGGTGTAGGAAATTGGAATTAACCAGAGCAAAGACAGTAAATGAAGCCTTCTCCATGGGAAAATGATCTTGTTTAAAGATAGTTGGATTTCTACCGCTTCCACAATTGCTTGTCTTTCTAGCCCCTGCTCTAATTGGTATTTTCTTTGCAGCGCACAGAAAAGGATACTTGTTTTAGGGACTTAGCTTTCAGAGTATGAGTTAGGCTTGCTTCTCTCCCAGAGAACTTTGAATAACTAGATATGGATAATGATTTTCATAGCTTTTGTGGGAAGTAACAAAATACTTGTCAAAGATTCCAACCCAGATGGAAGTTTCCAAACCAGGTGGAGAACCAGTTGCTGTTTCTAATCATTTCAATACCCGAGGTTCCTGGAAAGTCTGCTAGTTCATTGGATAAAATCCTCAAACTCAGGTGTGATGTTACTTGGAAAGAGAAGTGTCTAATCAAAAAGGAAAAAGAGTGTTTAATTGCAAGGTCTTCTTCCCTTGAGAGAGCTCTGGTGGTCTAGTGGGTTCACAGCAGCATTATTCATTATCACAAGAACATGGAAACAGCCCAAATGTCCAACCACAACGAAAAGATTGAGATATTATGGTACATTCACACAGTGGAATACTACGCAGCACGCAGGAGCAATGATTTTGTCAAGTATTACCTGACTTGGGAGGGACGGGAGAGCATTATGCTAAGTGAACTAACTCAGTCCCACAAGGATAAATATTGTATAAAACCATTATTTTAGAATGAGTATAAGGATACAAGAGGGGTGGGTGAAGATGGAAGCAGAGGGATGAGGATGTACAGGAGAGGGGGGATTAATCATGGGGTTGTACAATTTGATGGGGGGGTGAGGGAAATTGAAAGAATTTGTTCTTGGAAACAGTGTATTCGAATTTCGTTAATAAACTAGTAGAAGATTAAACAACAGCAACAAAAAAGAAGAAGCCCACTCATAGGCGAGCACTTTGAATAAGTACTTTCCTTGAGTATATATGTTGTCCAACTCTGGAGACCTAGTGGCAAGGAAGTTGAACTGCCAACCTGAAGGCATCGGTTCAAATCCACCAGTTATTCCATGGGAGAAAGATGGGTAATACCCTCCCTTGGAATTTACAACCTTTTAAAGCCTGCTGGAGGGTCAGTTGATTTTGACGTGAAAGCACATAACAACATAGCAAACTTATTATTCCCAGTAGAGATGTGATGTTTATGTTACATGCCAATTAGTGTTGGGCAGTATTTTAAATTTATGCTACTGAAAGCTTTGAGAGGAAGCTCGTGGTTGTTGCTGTTGATGGCAGCCAGCCTCACAATAATTCCATGCAAGTTACTCTTGTAATTTCCCTTTCTATGGATAAGGAAAAAAACCACTAACTTTTCCAAGGTCCTATATTTAGTGAGTGAAAGAGATAGAATTTACAAATTACAGAATTCTGTCTTTTAAAATATGTAACAGTTTTAAGCAAGTTCTTTTGTGATTGTCTTTCATTTTGCATCTTGGTTTTGAGCTCAAGTCATGTTGTAATGTATAGCAATACCTCATTGCGTTTTATGCTGAGTAATATTTCATGAAAGTAAGCACAGCAGGGATTCTGAAGAGGGTGCAGTATTGGGCAGTTTGTGCTCTGTTGTGTATGGGATTGCTAGGAGTTGGAGACAATTGAAGGTCCAGATGACAAGAACATTTTTGTACAAGGCTTTACTCATTCTGCATGTCACTGCCACTGCCACTTGACACATTCTATAGGGTGGGTCCGATTCAAATCCAACCCCAGCCTACCTTCATTTGAAGATAAGACAGACTTGTTATTGTGTACTGCTTAGTCAGAACGGACCTAAAGCTGACTGTCTAGTGGATCCCCCCCCACACACACACACAAATAATGCTTATCTTTCTCCCTCAAAGTGGCTGGAGGTGGATTCACGCCACATACATACCTATAAGTTGGCACTGCCACTCCTTACCACTAAGCCACCAGAGCTCCCTAAGACAGGCCTAGTGGAATTATAAGAGGTACTCTAACCTTGCTTAGTCAGTGTGTGGTCCCTAGACCAGCATCACCTGGAAGCTTTTTTGAAATGCAGAATCTCAGATCCCAAGGAGACCTACAGAGTCAGAATCTGCATTTCAACAAGATCCCTGCATGTTACTTGTACTAATTAAAGTTTGAGAAGCCCTGCTGAGTCACACAATTAGGATTAGAGCTCTTATTTCTAATTTCTGGTATGTTGTCAAGTGCCATCGACCCTGTGAGTGAAAAACCTGAACACTTGTATAACTTTCATCGTTTCTCCATGTTCATAGAGTTTCTGGAGGCAAGCTATTTTGGAAGTAGATGCCACTCCTGCTTCCAAGCTTGTTTTAATCTAGAGCTCCAGCAAACACTGTCCACCATGGATAACCATTATTACATTTGACACACAAGTGTCACATTGTTTAGTATCACAGCAACCATGAGTTACCTCTGTACAGCAAATGGACAGACCAGTGCTATACCACTTAGAAGAATGTGTAACAAAAAAACAGTTTAGGCGAGCTCTGGTGGCCTAGTGGTAGGAAACTGCACTGCAATCCTAGAGGTGTGTAGTTCAAATCCACCAGATGCTCTGCTGAAGAAGGAGGAACAATCGCCTCCTGTACCAGTCAGATCCAATTTGACAGTACACACATAAAAAGAATAAATAAATTAAAAAAATTATCTTAAAAAAATTCTTGAAAAAAAAACACAGTTTAAACTAGGCCTGTGAACTGCAGATTAAAATCACCCATCTTTGGCTTAGTAGCATAACTTTCTATCCACTAGGCCAGCAGAGCTCTCTCTATGACTCACAGGAATTCTATGAACAACAGATCTAACCCTTGCCCTATCCTACGCCATCCCCACACTCTGAGACACACTCGAGCCCATTACTATAGTCACTGTAACAATTCATCATGTTGAAGATCTTCTTTCTTCTCTGACCTTTCACTTCTCTCAGCATCGTGTCATTTTCCAAGGACTGGAACCTTAACTTGTCAATGATAGTTCTTATTCGAATTTCTGGTATAGGTGAATTGTTATTCCTCTGTTGAGCTTTTTAACTCCCTTCCCTTATCATTGTTTTGTACTGTCCAGGCAGAACTGATTCATAGCTGACCCTCCAGTGGGTTTTCAAAGGCAGGAGGATACCACCCATATTTCTCCTGCAGAGCAGCTGATGGTTTAGAACTTTGTGCCTTTGGGTTGGCAGGCAACTCCTTACCACTTGACCTTCAGAGCTCCCTTAGCGACATTTTTCTGTCAATGTAACGAGATAGTTTGACACAGTGATTCCACAAATGGGCTCAAGTATGTGAGAGATGATGAAGATGGCACAAGGCTCATCAGGCCTCTTTTTCATAGGATCATTACGGATCATAGACGACTTGATGGCATCTTACAACAGCAATAATAACAATAACAATAGCAGTTTGAGTCTACCATCCCCTCCTCAGGAAAAAAAATAGGCATTCTTCTCTTGTGCAATTCAAAGTCTCTGAAAACCTATTGGAGGGTCAGTTATGCATTAGTTCTGACTCAGCAGCACATGACAACAATGAAAACCAGAGCTGGGCAGTTTGAGACTATATTGTGATCATATAAAATATTAATAATTTCACTGCATAAAAAAATGATGTACAAAGAAACCAATAGTCTTTCTGCATTGCCTCAGTGGGAGAAGTGAAGAAAGGTAGGGATTCCTTATGGACTTGTGCCAGCTGGGTCTAAACTCTTCCTGAAGAATTTCTATTCCACAGGAGCGTATAAATGTCACAAAATATTTTGGTCAAGAAAGCTCTTCAGTCCAGAACACATATTTTGAGAAACATCCTCAGGTTTTAGTAACACTTGGAATCCATTTAAAGAAGCAGATACAATCTCCATATCACTAATCTTGTCTTCCCTTTTAAGCTCTGTGGTATGCTCATATGGCAGTGACGTCTAACCTCTGTAAGTATTTGGTTTTTTACTTTTAGCTTCCTTCTCTCACTGACTTTGAGCAGTTAATTAAAGATGGACTTTAGGAAATAACACCTGTGCACGATGGAATAATAAGAAAGGATTTTAATTGGCTGTGAAGATCCCTGAAGAATTATCTTGATTTTTGATTAATCACATAAGACAGGACAAATTATAGCTCAAAAATTTTACCTCTTTGTTTTACTGACTCTTCTACCATGTGGCCTAATGAGTAAGGAGTTGTGTTGCCAATCCAGGGACAGGTGGTTCAAATCCACCAGCTGCTCCATGGGGGTAAGATGGACAGTCTCCTCTCATTTAGAGCTTTGGAAAACTTGCTAGAGGGCCCACTAGGAGCCAGTTTTGACTTGATGACACATAATAATAACTGCTGTGCCCAAGAGAACATTACTGATTTGTTTTGTGTTATTCAGGAAGGATGTATTGATGTTATAAGCCAATGCTCTGTGGTCAATTAAGACAGACATCTTGGCATCAACTCTTGTCTATCAGTGCTTTTGTTTAGATTGTGTCTTTATGTTTGTGGTGCTGAATTTCTAGGGCAGGAAGCAAATTAATAACTAGATTTTTAGAACCTGGCAGTTCTTGAAAGGTATGGAAGGCTCAGGAGGGCTGAATCTGAGAATACTAAAGTCTGAGGGGCAGTGGGTCAGACAGTGAGGTTGAAGTTGAGACAAACTTGGAAATTCTGGCTCTTAGTTCATTGATTTCTTATTGTTCACCTCTTTGGCAAGAGAAGGCTCACAGAGCCAGCAGACCTTGGCCTTGATTCAAGCCTAGTGTCTGTTTCTGATATCTATAGTCCAAGGACAATGTTGGGCTTTCTGCACTCTTAAAAGTTGGGACAGCTTCCCTTTAAGTTGAGCTGAAGTTGCCTAGAGCTCTAGGCCATTTTTGGTTAGTTTTAGTCTTCAAGGTCTTTTAAGGAGGTGGAATGTTCTAAACTCTAAGGTGGGTAGGGCCTGTTCTAGAATATTCAAGGATTGGAGGTCTTCTGGACATCAGATCATCTGCATTTTGTCAAACCCCAGATCAAATCTTAATGTGCTTGAGCCACTGATAAGGAAAAAACCAACACCCTGTATATGGTGTATGTAGGAGAGAGTTCACCGGGCAGAAATAATTTATCAAGAGTAAGCCTGCATAAATATAATTACCACACGATCCAACAATTCCACTCCTAAATATATCACAAGAGAAATGAAAATATATGTCCACATAAAAACTTACATATGACTGTGCATAGCAACACTATTCATAATAGCCCCAAAGAGGAAACAACCTAAATGCCCATCAATTGATGAACAGATGTATAAAATATGATATATGCATACAATAGAGTATTATTCAGACATAAGATTTAAGTACTGATTCATGCTACAACAGAGATGAACCTCAAGGACATTAGAGTAAGTGAAAGAAGCCAGACATCAATTGTATGATTCCATTTGTATGAATTGTCCAGTAGAGGCAAATGAATTGAGACAGAAAGTAGATTAGTGGTTGCCAGAGCCTGGAGAGAAGAAGCGGGGGGAGTGACTGCTAATGGTATAGTGTTTCTTTTCGGGATGATGGCAATGTTTAGAATTAGATAGTGGTGAGATAGTGGTGACGGTTACACAACTTTGTGAATATACAAAAACCCACTTAATTATACACTTGAAAAAGTTGAATTTTATGGTATGTGAATGATCTCTCAATAAAGCAACAAACAAACAAAAAATGTTATTTTTTTACGTGGAGAATAGAGGAGGCTTATTTCATTCGTACAGTGGTTTTTCTTATGGAATTGAGTGAGAGATTTTGCCTTTCTTTGTATTTTTCTCTACTACTATGTGGCCCCAGCGTCTCATCTCCATTCCCTCTCCACTCTGATGTGCTTAAGCTCTTTTTCTTAAAGGATGAGAGTGCTCACTTATGTGTGGAGCCCCATGCAGCTTGGCAGTGTTGTGGGACTGTGCGACACTCAGGGTCCTAGTGACTAGGATGGCCAGCATTCTCAGCCATCCTGGATCCTTGTGAACACCCAGGCGTCAGATGGTGCAGGCTGTGGCTGCTCCTCTGCCTTGCTGCTGTGGTTATTGTTATGTACTGTTGAGTTGGAGCCAGCTTATTGCCGACCGTCCATCAGGTTTTCAGAGACCATTTAAACACATGGGAAGAGATTGCCCATCTTTGTTCCATGGAACCCCTGGTGGATCTGAACCATGTGCCTTTGGGTTAGAAGCGTAATTCCTTCGCCACTTAGCCACCAGAGCTCTCTAATTGTCATAGAGGGCTCTTTAAATAAAAGTTTCAACTGATAGAAATGTATTTAGTCATGGAAGGAGCAGCAAAGTTGGAACAGATTAAAATTTGTAAAATGTGATATGCTGGAGCAAGAACTAGAATGCGGAAAAATAATGTCTCAGTGCCTTGAAATGGGAAGCTGAGAAGAGGCAGTTTGAGCCCTTTCAGGAGCTGATGCAGGAGTTTGAACTGTTACTAGGATTGTAGAGAGCCATACACATTCAAAGCTGGGTAATCTACTGCCATCTTTGAGTGGGACACTTCCACCTGACTCTGCTGATTAAGAGGTTTCATTGCTATTCACCAGATGTAGTGCCATTGGTTTCTGTGAGGGAGATTAAGTTCTAGCAGAGTGTCAACTCTCAATTTTTCTGTTCTGGTTACAATCCAGTACACTCACAATTTTACAAATTAGAGACCATTCTAGTCTCTCTTATTCAGCCCCGATTAAAAGAGGAAACTAGTTTAATTTCTCCTTTAAATACGTATGTCAAGCAGTTCAAATCTCAGCAGGGACAGGAGTCAAGAAGAAAGAAATATCATGAAAAACCAGAAAAACAATAGAGATCATCAACAAAATTAGAGGTAGAGTTTTCAGAATGATCAATAACGTTGGCAAACATTTAGCCAGAGCATAAAAGAAGAGATGTAAGTGATCAAAATAAGAAATGAAGAGGGGATATTACAACTAACCTGATAGAAAGAAAGAGAATTATGACCCTATGAACAACAGATTCGAACCTGGCTATATCTTGTACCATCCTTACCATCCCTGATCTAGTGGAGACCATTGTGATGGTCACTGTGCCAGTCGGTCTTACTGGAAGACTCAACTTCTTTTTCACTGTCCCTCAACCTTTCCAAGCATGATGTCCTCCTCCACACGACATGTCCAAAGTATATGAGATGAAAACTACAGTGGGGCATTCTACCACACATGAAGAGAAACTTGACACCATCACAATTTAAATTCCAAAAGAGAGAGAAAAAAAGGACACCCCCCTATTTCATTCAAGACAAAGATGTTGTTTTGTTATTATGTGCCCCCAACTCACTTGGGACTCATAGTGACCCTATGTACAACAGCCTTATACCTTCCTTTATCCTGTGTCAATCTTACTGTCTCAGATACAACTACCCCTATTACTCCAGTTGCTGAGTCAATCCATCTACTTGAGGGTTTTCCTTTCTTGTGCTGTCCCTCCACCTTCTCAAGCATAAAATCCCTCTCCAAAGACTGGTCCCTTCTTGCAACATCTCCAAAGTATGTCAAACGAAGCTTCAGAATCGTTGTCTCCAAGGAGCAGCCTGGTTTCACCCTCTCCTGGATGAACCTGTTTGTTCTCCTAGTCGACCATGGTACTCTTTTCCAGAACCACAGATCAAAGGCATCAATTCTTCTTCCGTTATCCTTAGTCATTGTCCAACTTTCTGACGGATAGCAAGTAATTGTAAAGACCATGGCCTGAATCAGGTGCACGGTCTTCTCCAGACTGATATCGTTGCCGTTCAGTACTTGGGAGACATCTCTAACAGCAGACTTTCCCAATGCAATTTGTCTTTTGATTTCCTGACTGCTGGTACCAAGAATGTTGATTGTGGAGCCAAGCTAACGGATGCTGTAAACAATCAATCTCTTCATCATCTATCATGATGCTGCCAGTCAGCCCAGTGGTGAGAATTTTTGTTTTCTTGATGTTGAGCTTCAATTCGTACTGAAGGCTGCAGTCCTTGACCTTCTGCAGCAAGCACTTCAGGTTCTCCTCAGTTTCAGCAAGCAGGGTTGTGTCATCTGTGTAACACAGATTGTTGATGAGTCTTTCTCCAATTCTGATGCCACATTTCTCCTCATAGAGCCCAGCCTCCTGGATAATTTGTTCTGCATAGAGATTGAAAAGGTATGGAGATAGGAGACATCCTTGGCATACATCCTTCCCAATTTTGAGCCATACAGTGATTCCTTGCTCTGTTCTGACAACTGCTTTTTGATCCAAGTATAGGTTTCACACAAGATACTATAAGAGAATCACAGACTAAAAAGATCATAAAAATACTAGTGATCAGAACTAATAGCCCATTAAAAGAGTAAGTTATTGTTAGAAAGTGAGATGTATTCCAGGAATGCAGGGATAGTTTGATATTGAAAAATGAATGCATGGAACATATCACATCAGTAAATAAAGGAAAACTACTTGATCATCTCTATGGAGGGTCCTCTGTATGGAGAAAGCATTTGATAGAATCTAATACTTTTTCTTGATGAAAACTCTAAAGAAAATGGAAATAGAAGGGAAATTCTTTAATATGATTCTGAGAAAATATTTGAAAACAACAGAAAACATTATACGTAATGGTAAAAGAGAGCATTTTGCCCTTGAAATCAGGAACAAGACGGAGATACCTGCTCCCACCACTTCTATTCAGTATTGCATTTTATGTTCTTGCCAGAGCAGTAAGACAAAGTGTGATCTTGAATATATTCCATCAGAACTTAGAGACCTTTACAAGAATAGATTTGACACATTAAACATTAATGACTAAAGATTATATGACTTGTGGAATGGCATCAAGATTATTATATATGAAGAAAGTAGATAGTCATTAAAAAGACAGGAAAAAAGAAAATCCCCAAATAGATGTTAGAAATGAAACTCTGAAATGGAAATAAGGCATTCACAAAAGGACAAATATTTTATAAATTCACTCATAGAAAAAAGACAAATGCATAAAGAAAAAAAAAGTTTATTAATGATTCTAAGGGGTGGAAAAAAGGAGATAGAGAAGTTAATGATGATTGAAAATTGCATCTATTAAGGGTAGGGTTGTAATTGATTCCAGTATATTGTATGCCTGTAAAAAGTTGAATCATCAAAGCTGCGTGATAGATTTATTTATAGTGTGCTCACTCTCTCTGAGAGAGAGATAGAGAGAGAGAAGAAGAAGGAGGAGGAGGAGGAGGAAGAGGAAGAGGAGGGGAGGGGAGGGGAGGCAAAGAGGATGGAGGGGCGGGGTGGGGGCAGAGGCGAGGCCCGGC
>NW_006399826.1:4332539-4343998 GCF_000299155.1 Elephantulus edwardii
GAGGAGAGGAGAGGAGAGGAGAGAGCTCCTGAGATTTCATTATGTACAATTCAAAACATCATGGGATTTGGTTTCCTGGTTTGTAGATTAGGGACATGGTTTCATTGGATTCTCAGTTAACTGACTTAATACTAATTTTGATGCTTCTGTGCCACCTCCTAGTTTACTGAGTAGTACCAAGAGCTTTAAATCTTGCAAGTAGCCATTCGAGGTACAACAGTTGATCTGTGGTAACCTGAAGTAACAGAGGAAGAAGGAGAGTCAGGAATAGGAAGAGAAAATGGAATGTGTGGCTAATGTAATTACCTCGGTGAATAAACTACCTTCTTTGCCGTGAAACCTGAAGGATTGGATGGAGCCAGGGTATCATTACTGAACATTTTGAGCAAAGATTTGATAGAAGTAAAAGATTCTAAAGGGTGAAAATGCAGACTAGAATTTGAAATCCTCTTGGACTGTAGATTTTTTTTTTTTAAGCTATGGATGTTGGATGGACCCTTGAAACTTTCACCTTGAGGGAATCTTTAAACCTTAAACCAAAATTATACCCTGAAGTTATCTAAAATGGAACAATATGTTAGCTTAATTAGTTAAAAAAGTTCTGCCATAGAAGTATACTTTTTAATTATTAATTTTAATGAAAGTTTACAGAGACTTTAGATTTCCATTTATTCTTTGGTGCACTTTTCTCTGCCTTCCTCCCCAGTTCACTCTTCTTTTTGAAAAGTAAAAGAAAAATTCTTTCATTGTTCTAAAATCCCTCCCCCCAAGACCACTCCACTATGCAGCCTTTGTTCTGGACTTCTGTCTTGACAATAATACCTAATCACATATCCCTTTTAAACAGTTCTCTCCCTCATCTGTTTCAATGCCGTTGACATAATTTATCCCATCTTTCTCAGTCTCCCTTCAGCCCAATCTCAGTCCTGTTTTACAACAGTGGCACTATGCAGTATTTGTCCTTTTGTGACTGAGATATTTCACTCAGCATAATGTCCTCCGCGGTCACCCATTTTGTATAATATTGCATGAGTTTCTTGTTTTTTAGTGCAGCGTAGTATTGCATTGTGTGAATATACCAAAGCTTCTCTATCCATTCGTTTGTTATGTGCCGTCGAGTCGTTTCCGACTCATAGCGACCCTATGCACAACAGTCCTAAACCCTGCTCTATCCTGCGCCAACCACACCGCCTCTGACACACCCATCCCGATTACCCCAGTCACCGAATCAGAGGGTCTACCCCTCCTGCGCTATCCCTCCACCCTCCCAAGCATGATGTCCTGTGATAAACATGGGTGTGCATATATCTGTTTGGGTGGCAGTTATGGTTTCTTTGGGATATAAGGACTGTTGTTGTAGGCTAAGTTGGAAATGACTCATAGCTGACCCACCAGCAGGTTTTCAGAGACAGTAAATTGCACAGGAGGAGATTATTAATGGGGAACATTAGATAGAGATTTAAGGGACGGAGAGCTTGTGTTAATTAGGGGAGAACAACTCAGAAGTGAGAGTGAGGATGGTTATACCACTTGAAGAATCATCAGTGTCACTACATGAAGAAATTATTGACTTGATATATTCTACCATGTATATTCTCAACAAAAACAACAAAATAAATAAAATGTAGGAGGAAAATAAAGATCAGTAAATCAAATTGTGCTGAACTTTCCCCAACAAAATTAGGTGCAGAAACTACTGTTCTCATTGCTCAACTTAAATGTATATTTAATTTTTCTTTTAACAACTAGGGAATAATAAATATACAATTTACAGCAGTGGGGTTAAGGTGGACTTTTTATATGTGTAAATATTAAAATTGCTATTGAACTGATTCAGATTGTTGCCACCCGATAATGTGTTAGATTGGAATTATCCTTCAGCAGATTTTCAAGGCTGTACGATTATCCTCAATCAGATTTTCAAGGCTTTCAGAAGCGTGTTTCCACAGTTTTGGGGCTTTTTTTCCTGAGGTGGAAGCCGAGTCACTGAAAGGCTGCCCAGTACCTCTTTCTCACCCTGCCCGGAGGGTTGTGTGTATGTGAGAGCAGAGCTGAACTTGAATTTTGGGCTACCTGCCTAGCACAATGACAGGCCACAGAAGCAACAGTTTCTTAAAAGGCAACTGAATAGAGTTTTGTTTTTTGAGACTCTTTTCTCAAATCCCTTGAGACTGAAGATGAAAATGTCAAGGCACTCCTTGTAAAAAACTGAACTGTTGCTCAGTCAAATATCTGCAGGGTGGTGGGGGTGATGGGATGGTGGTTTGGCAGTTTGGAATCAGGAAAGGATTGTAGGGTACTCAGCACTCACCAGGTATAAGTCAGATCTTTATTCAGGAGTTCTCGTGGTGTAGTGACAAGGAGTTGAGCTGCCAACTCAGAGACATGTGGTTTGAAGAATTCACCAGCTGCTGCATGGAATAAAGATGGGAGATGGGCAGTCCCCTCCCATGTGACGTACAGCCTCTGAAAACCCACTAGAAGGTCAATTCCAACTCCAGGACACCTACAGTTACTCAGTTTGAATCATGGTACACTCACAATCAGGGGCAGCTACTCACAGTCAAGGGTAGCACTTCCATATCTGTTAGCCACTTCAAAGCAAGTTGTGTGAAAAATTAGGAATTGAGAAGCAAATGGAATTACTCATCGAAGAAAAACAATCTCTTGGCCTGTCTTCCTTCCAAAAACAACTGCTTCTGAAATGTGCCAATTCAAACTGGACATGGTCAATTCATTGTGGGAGAAAGGAGGGGGGCCAATGAAATCAAAGGGCTTGCTTACTGAAAACCTTCTATAGACAGTGTTTTGGGAGCTGTAAGAATATGGAAGAAACAATACGTTTTGTCAACAATTACCTAACCATGAGTTGGAGAAGTAAGAGTTGTACAGAGCAAAACTCTGGTAACACTGTGCCATTATTAAATGGTACATTGTAAGATGCAACTTGATGTGACATGAAATTTCAGTGAGGTAAAAGAACAGCGGTGACTGGGGTTATCCAGAGAGGATAGGTTTTATGGCAGGTTTTTAAAGGTGTATAGTTGGGTGAGACGAAGAGAAGGGATGGGACACTTTGAGAGAAGGGAAGGAAGGAAGGAAGGAAGGAAGGAAGGAAGGAAGGAAGGAAGGAAGGAAGGAAGGAAGGAAGGAAGGAAGGAAGGAAGGAAGGAAGGAAGGAAAGAGAGTGAAAAATGGTTTGTGTACAAGGGCGACCACATCAGTCTTTGAAGATTTGGTTGGGGAGTGATGCATGATGAGTTAGGAAACAGGAAGTTAATGAATGAGTGAGGGTTGTTGGAGCAAAAGGTTCTGAAGGTGCGCCTGCTGGTGCTAATGAAAGGTTTAAAGGTTTTTAATGTTTTGCTTCTTAGTTTACCTTCATCTATAAGGACAGGCGTGCCCTATTTCAAGTTCCATCCCTTGCCATCAAGTCGATTCTGACTCAGAGAACCCACAGGACAGAATAGAAGAGTCCCATACTGTTTCCATCCCTGTAATCGTTACAGAAGCTGAATGCAACAACCTTCTTTCATGGATTCAGACCACTGACCTTTCATTAGCAAGCTAGACTTAACCACTGCACAACAAGGGCTCATTTTCCAAGCCATTGTCACCTCATTTTTGATGAATGTTGAGTTGGAACAGATCCATAGCTGACCCTCTGAATGGTCTTCAGAGGCAGTAAATCACACAAGAAATTACCCATAAGGATAGAGGGTCTGTGAAGCATCTGGTGGATTTGGACCCATGTGCCTTTGGGATTGCAGTGCAGTTTCTTACTACTAGACCGTGAGAGGGGATTCTAAATATAGCTTTAAATGCATATTTAAAATCAGATTTGATTAACTTTTGTCAACTTCAGATATTCAATTATTTTTAAATAATAGAAAAGCTACAGTCTTTATTAATTTATTTTTGGTTGCTTACTTTCTGTGGGGCAATTCCTATGTATATTTGTTGTTTCATTGCTTGTATTAAAGACATAGTGGGTCCCCAGTAATTTATAAAGATGGGAATGTGCTGTTTACACAAAGTAATTTTGACAAAACTGAGAACTGAGTGCTGATGCGCCCTCTCTGTTTCCCCAGCAGAGAATTCCCTCTTCCTGATACCTGTCCCCTGTGGATCTCACCTGCAGGAGAGACAGACTCAGAAACAAATGAATCATTTGTGGAAGCCAAATCAACAAATTTAACATTATTAAACAATTAACAAATTAACCAAAAGGCCAAAGAAACTAATTGCTAGATAAATAATCTAGAACTAGTCTGAATTGTTAAGATTATTACATCTAGTCATACATAGTGAGTACACACACACACATAATAACTGCAGATTGGGTTTAGATAATTGACTTTGTGTAAATTGGCTTCCTTATGCAGAATGGCACCATGGTGGCCCAGTGGAGATTCGTTTCTTCCTTATCCCTAATTCCAAGGTCTAGTGAGTGGTTGGATTCTTTTTCCTTCTCTCAGAGCTGCTCTGGATGTGAACTTTGCTAGCCCACAACTCACCTTGGACATTGCCTCTGATTTTTTGTATTCTAATACCAGGTGACCAGCCACATTAGGGCCATGGACTAATTGGATTTCTTTCTGTAGAGAAATACCAGTAAAATCTGCAAAAGCTGGCATTTGTAGGACAACTCCAGTTTTCTCAAAAAAGTGAGTGATAGGAGGTGGGAAGACTGCACTATATCAAAGGTAGGAAGCTTGGAGACCCAGAAGACCAAGGCAAACGTGTCACCTTTCATTCCTGACAGGTTTCACTGTATTTTTTACGTGCACAGAAATAGACATTGTACAGGGCTCTTTATAGAGGAAAATTTGGGGTCCTTGAAATTTCTTCTTCTCTGGAAGAAGGAATGCTAATTGCTAATCGATTATATTCTCCTGGTCTAAGAATGTGAGGCAGTAGACTTTGCATGAATATCTTGGAAATTCTTTCATGAACAGTACTGTAAGTTGGTGTTTGCTGTTGGTTTTTTCTTCCATATAACACATGCATACATATAACATGTAGAAACTGTAATATGAATTAGAAGAGTTCTGGCATAGTGTGTCCATGATTGTTTCATGATACTTCCAGACCTGAATTCTTTCTTTCCTCTCCTATTTTCACATGTTACAGGTAAACCATATTGCTCTTTTGTTGTGTATTTTTTTAAGTGCCTTCTTATGTGTATAAACACAGTTCGAAAGACCATGATTGTATAACAAGATATAATCATGGATCAAATTTGATAGCTCCACTGTAATAAGAAAATAAACTGTGACTTTCAATTAAATTGATAATTAGAGTGCATTAGCTCAATTGTTAAATGTGAAAATTTGTCAAATTATCACTTGTGAAGTCACAGAAGAGTGTGTGCAGGCATTTCTTGGATCCTTCAGTGGTGATGGTGATGAGAGATTCAACCTGCAGGCTTCTGGAAGCCAGTTGATAGCGATAATGAAAGAATAAATGGGGCTATTTTAAGATGAAAGCACAATTTCTTCTGGAGACTTTCGCTCGTAGAATTTAAAAGCTGATTATCCAGGATTATGTTTCAATTTTAAATTTCTGAAAACAAGCAAACAGACAGCCAGCTCTGATTGAGAATCCAGCTTGCTAACTAATGAGACAGAGTCTAGAACATAGTGAACAAGTGAAGAGAATGATGGGAGGCGAGATCACAGAGACTGACAGAAAGCAGATTGTATAGAGTTGTTAGGCTGTTATTGTTGTTAGATGACATCGAGTCATATACAACCCACAGCGACAACAGAGCTGAACCCTGTCCCATCTTGTACCATCCTCACACTTCCGGACGCTGTAGAGCCCATTGCAGCAGTTCCTGTGCCATTCCAACTGGTTGAGGGTCTTTCTGTCTTTTGCTGACCTTTTGCCTTTACAAGCATGATGTCCCTCTCCAAGAAAAAGCCTCTCCTAGAAATATGCCTGAAATATGTGAGATAAAGGCTAATATATTCATTTTCTTTGAGTACTGTAAAAAATGACCACAAACTCAGTGGGTTAAACACTGTACATTTGTGTGTGTGTGTGTGAATGGTTAGATAAATTAGCAATCCGACTCAGAATCCACGAGGCTAAAATTGTGCTGGCTGGTCTGCATCACTTTTCAGTGACTCCACGGGAGAGAATCCGAATCCATTTCCTGACCTTTTCCAGCTTTTAGAGACCACCCACACCCCTCTGTTTGTGGACTCTTCCTTCCATATTGTTAGCCAGAATGTGCAATTTGCTTTTGTAATTTTTTTACTCAAAAACAGAAGCCAACAACAACAAAAAATATAGACAATGTTTTTGGTCTTTTCATTTCTGGCCTGGGAGAATAGCTTATTAATTTACAGTTCATTCATTCGTACGCGAATGTAGCATTTCATGGCTCCATTCATGAGCCTGAGACTTGACAATATGAAAAAAAAAAAAAAAGTGACAGAACACACCTGCAAAAATAATGCAAAGACTTGTGTGTTTGGAAAAAATCCCATATACAACACATGTCATTTAGATAACATAATGATAAGTTTGTTGGCTGATATTTTAGTTACTTACAGATCTTTTCCACCTTTCAAAAGATTTCTGACTTTAGTTTGAGGTTTACAGTTTCTGTAAATATAATAAAAACGTAGGGAAGAGAATTTAGGCTTCTTGCTCCTTGTTGTGGCGAGATATTCTATGCAAAACAAATGATAATAAACAAACAGCATTTGGTCGTTAATTTGTATCTTTGCAGCAAACTCATTCAATAGAACTGCCCAAGCCCACAGAGATTCATTTGCATTTGATACACATAAGCAGCCGGTCATGATCTCAGGGTTCACAACCTCATCGTGAATGTCCTCTGCTTACCCACTTCGCTTTTGAGTTGGGAATCCAGCACTTTTACCTCACTCACTTAAAGCCCACCCTTCCTTCTGGCATTAGAAACACATTCCAATTTCTCAATAAACCCAGGCAATTTCCAATGCAAGTTTTCTTGGGGTAGGCTGGGCTGGGCTGGAGTTTATTGGGAGTCTTTGTGGGTGTTTTTGAAGGGGGTGACTCCTTTTTCTTAGGCTTTTAAGGCTTCTCCAGCTGGTGCTCAAAATAAATCTTCATTTCCCTGAGCTTTTGTCTTTCACCAAAAGCGAAAAGTAACATGACTGAAGAGGAGTGGTCAAAAATTCCATTTCTGTGTTTGCTTTCTGCATCTCTTTTCTTGGTAAATTGGTTGATGGATTCCTGCAGTCAGCTGTAAACCACTCTTGAAAGACTTTCTTTTGCATTGGCTCTTCAGTGCACTAAACTTCCTAGGGTTGTGCGGTGTGGAAGAAGACAATGAAAAGAAAGGGAGCATTAAACCCTTGGTCCTTCTTCCATTCCAATTGCTAAATTCTCCTACATTGTTTTACTTGGCTGGGGGAGAGACATAAAATTCTTTTTGTGGGGGACAGCATCCTCTCCTCTCTCCTCTCCTGTCCTCTCCTCTACTCCCCTCCCCTCCTCTCCCTTCCCCACCTTCTCTTCTCCCCTCCCTCTTCCTCCTCCTTCTCTTCTTCTTCCTCTTCCTCCTCTTCTTCTTCTCCTCCTCCTCCTCCTCCTCCTCTTTCCCTCTCCCCCCACCTTCTCCTTAACCTTTTCTCCCACCCAAGTTAAATATAACATGGAGTGTTGGGTTGTTGTTGTTTTTTTTTTAAAGCATAGTTTAACAAATAGGGGCTTTTGCATTCCACTGGTACCATGGACAGATACCAAGCAGGATTTTTGTCTCTTGACATTTTGGAATGCATCATCATGCCTCAAAATAAACATGAAATGCAAATGATAAAAATCGGCTTTCATCATTGCTTCCCAAGTTAACGAAATATGGAAATTAGTGTTGGAAACAGTTTAAACACTATTTTTATATAACCCCACAGACACAAAGGTATTTATATCTGATGGTTGGCCATTGCAAAAGTGTTTCTTCTCCTACCCACTAACCCTATTGTTCTTCCCCTGCCAAATCAGAATGAAGCTTTCTGAACTTGGGATGCTGCTCTCACACTAGTTGAAGATGAGCGCAGGTTAACCTGTGCTTCTCAATTCCAGTGAGGAGTGAAGCACAGGATCTGTGTTTACTATTTTATGACAGGATATGGGATGCTGTTTCAGGAATTAGACAGAAGGTGGGTGTACTTGACACTTTCTACATCTTAAAGATTCTGAAAGTAATTTCTGGCTCTAAACAATTATAAAAAGAGCCTGAAAACAGATTTAATTAGATGTTCTATTCATAAAATGAGAAGACTTGGTGGTATAATAGGTTAAGTGTTGGGCTGCAAAGTGAAAGTTCATCAGTTCCAACCCACCAGTCTCTATGCAGGAGGAAAATGAAGATCTCTCTTCCTGTTAAGGTTTACAGTCTCTGACATCCTATTTTCTTGCAGGGCAAGGAAACCATTTGGGTGCTATGATTTAATGTTAATGGCACCTTTCTCTGAAGTCCATGTTTGAGGGAGCCTTGAAGTGTGCAGTAATGATGGGTGTGGATATCTCTTCCTGAGGCCCTGAGTGAACACAGGACAAAGCTCCAGCCTCTTGGGACTGTGGTGAAGACTGGGGCCCTGCTGTCGAACCACAACTATTACAGAGCACCTCCTCCTGGTCTGTGGCTCTGGTCTGAGTGGAGGAAGGGCCTAGGCTAAGGGACTCTGTATAGGAGGTGGCAAAGGAGATGTCCCTTCACATGTTCCCCCCTGATTCTGTCTGTGTAAATAAATGCCACCCAGCCTCATGGCCCTCTCCTGGAATTGCCACCAAAAAAATGGTTCTCACTTAGGTTATGGTGGAGCCTGCCATATATGCCTACATTATCACTGGCTTGACTTTCTACCCCTGGGACACATCCTCCTTGTGAAGGAACGGCAGCCGCTTTCTCAGGCCAGAGGGTGGGGCTGGTGGAGGCTGTGAGTGTGCATGGGTGTTTGAAGACTGAAGGGCTCACGTCCATCTCTTTGGAAGTGTATTTTAAGCATGGTCTCCCAGCCCACATGCTCTGTTATCATGTACCAGTCTGAAGTTTACCAGCTTTCTCTGCCTGAAGATAATTGGTCCAGTGATGGGCTTGCCCGATGCTTGGTGATTGATGATTGTATTGTAGTGCTGTCTTTGCTGTCAGTGGCTTGTGGTTGTGACTTTTTTTAAAGGCTTGCTCAGCTCAGACCTTTGTATGAACAAAGGTGGAGCCACTTAGAGAGAGAAAGGAGAGGAGGGAGGGAGGGAGGGAGAGAGAGAGAGAGAGAATGTGAATGTATTTGAGAGAATGAATGAATCTATGGTGACCCACTCTTGTACCTGCTCCAAGCCCTGGCTCCTCACCATTCCTAGGAAATCCAGGGGCTCTGCCCCAGCAGTTTCTTCTCCTAGGGTGAGTTGGAGGTTCAGTTTCTGGAGGGGAAAAGAAGTTAGGCTCAATCCAATCTCCGAAGCGAGCCTCCTAGTCAGGTGGGGAGAAAGTCACAGGAGCGCTTTTTAACTTGAAAACAAATGACCGCTTTGTGGCAATAAACCACAAGTGCTTCAGGGAGCCTGAAACTCCGCACAGAGGCTGGAACATAATGTGCAGTTTAGCATTGGTCGAGTGAGTATCTTGGTGATGTGATGTGTGGTGTGTTGCACAGCCTGCCTCCTGTGAGCACGATTGATCACTGTTCTGGGGAATCCCAGGACTCCTCCTGAGAAGTGGAATGAAGCTTCCTGTCTCGGCCTCCTGTTATTGCCACCAAGGGACTTCAGATGCCCCAAGCATCAGGCCAGCCCATTCCATTCCATTCCCTTCACCTGGAAAGCCTTGCACACCCTTCTTTACCCCACATTCATTTTGCCAGAACCCCAAGATAGCTGAGGTTCACTTTTGTTGGACCCTGGGCCTTCTCTTTTTTGTTGCTTATTTCATGACACTAAATGCAAGTGGAGGGTCTGTCTCTCCCATTAGCTCCTTAATGGAGAGACCATGGTTGCTTATCTTAGTACACCAGCAGATGGTAGTGAGGAAAGCAGGGCTTCCTCTGTTTCTTCACCTTACTGATGCCTGTTCCTCAGGACTTCCCAGAGTTGATGGAGACCACACCCTGCTTTGATGTTAGTGTGAGCACTGAGGTACTCCTTATTCAGGTAGCCTTTTGAATCACTTGCTATGCTGCTAAGAGTTGGAGAGTGAATAAGGATGACAGAAAAATTGATGCCTTTGAACTGTGGTGTTAGACTAAAGTACTGACGATCCCACAGACTGGCAAAAGAATAAACAGATGTCTTGGAGGTGTGGCCAGAGTGCTCCTTGGAGGCAAAGCTGCACCTCACATACTTTGGGATTGTAGAGCTTTTAAAAGATAGGCTATCTCCCACCTTAGGATTTTTTCTTTTCTTGTTGTGTGCCATCAAATCAGATCTGACTGGCACAGGAGAAGATTGCCCTTCCCTCTCCAGCGGAGCATCTGATGGATTTGAACTGCACGCCTTCAGGATTACAGTGCAGCTTCTTGCCTCAGTAAGCCACCAGAGCTCCCTTGTACCTTATGTACTTTGGGCATTTTACTGGGAGAGGCTATCAATTGAAGAGGAATATCATGCATGGGGGAGTGGAGGGTGGAGGGACAGTGAAAGAGAGGAAGACTGTCAGCCAGGTGGATTGACACAGTGACTGGCAGTGAGGGGCTCAAGTGTGTCAGAGATGGTGAGGAAGCCACAGGATAAATCAGAGTTTAGATCTGTTGTACAGAGGATCGCTGTGGATTGTACTTGATGGCACCTAACAACAACAACAACAACACTCCCTGCATCAGCCCATCCTGTCTCGTCCTTTCCCACCCACAGCTTCTGTGGTCAGCACTTACGGTTCAGCCTCTGCATTACCACCTGTGCCATCTGCACTTTCTCAGAATGTTATCATTGACAGTAATAATCCCTGGGCTGCTTTATTATATCCATAGGATGTTTTATAGTGATCCTTTATATATTTTTTTACCATCTTACTATGCATGGTGTCACAGAAAAAGAAAACAAGTTACCTAAAGTAAGTAAATCTTTTAAGAGTTAGAGCTAACGTTTAATTAGAGGTCATATAACATCCACCCCACTTTTATAAATCAACATTATTGAGGTTTTATTTACTTGCCGTGAGTGCACACATTTTAAATATACACTTTAATGACTTTTGACAACTTTATACACCATTGCAGTCAAAACATAGCACATTTCTCCAAAAATTTCTTTGTATGTCTTCCCGGTCAACCAACCTTCCCCACCCCAAAACCAAGCAAGAATGGATCTGCTTTCTATCATATAGATTAGCTTTGTCTTTTCTAAAACTTGACGTAAATGGAATCATGCCATATGGACTCTTTCGTGTCTGGCTTTTTTTTTTTTTAACTCGGTGTAGTGTTGTGTGTTTTTTAAAATTTTTATTATTAGTATTATTATTAATTTTAATG
>NW_006399826.1:4344548-4354558 GCF_000299155.1 Elephantulus edwardii
CTGCTTGGGTGGCAGTTATGGTTTCTTTGGGGTATATTCCCAGTAGTGAAATTGCTGGGTCAAATGGTATCTCTATTTGCAGGTTTTGGAGAAAGTGCCACACCACCTTTCACAGTGGTTGCACCATTTTACACTCCCACCAACAGTGAATAAGGGTTCTAGTTTTTCCACAACCTCACCAGCATTTGTTGCTTGCTATATTGTTAAATTTTGCTATTCTGACTGGGGTGAGATGATATCTCATAGTTGTTTTGGATGTAGTGTTTTTGAATGATAAAGTTGCAGATATCAATAGTTTTCATTGCTGGTTAGGATTTCACCGTGCACATATACTTCAATTTGTTTGTCTTTTCACCCAGTTGATGGACGGTGAGGCTGCTTCAGGGAGTAGTCTTCCCCCATTATGAATAAAGCTGCTATGAATTTTATGAGATAGAATTATGTATGTAAGTGTTCCTGCTCCTTGTGGAAATCCCTACAAGTCAAATTACGATGTCAAAGGGTTGTTGTTGTTACTGAGTCCCATCCAGTCAGAATTAAGCCATAGCAGACCACTGGTGGGTTTTCAGAGGCAGTTAATCGAATGGGATGAGATTTCCCATCCTTCTCCCATGGAGCAGATGGTGGGTTTGAACCAGGTGTGTCTTTGGGATTGCAGCACAGTTTCTTACCATTAGACCACCAGAGACATATAACCCTAAGTTGTCTTTTTCTCTCCTCTGTAATTGAACTCCTCCAGAATTTGGAAGCCATAACCAAATTGTTTCCTAATTTTGGACTTCCCTTGTTGTTACCCCAGAAAAGATGAAAAGCTATACTCAGATAATTTTGTATTTTCACTGTGACAGCTCCTTCCCCCAGCATGTGACTCTGGATGTAGCTCTTCTTAGTACAGAATCCTCACAGCCTGGAAATAAATATGTACAGAAAGTGACATGAGGTCAGGAATAATCTGTATGCAACTTGTCATCTTTGTGTATATAAGTGCTCAGATCATGTGTGAATTTGTTACATCACAAACCAATTCTTTATTGTGAAAATGTAAATATCTCCTTATACTGTGTCTCCTGTCACCTCCAGGCATGTATATGTGTGCAGGTCGCACATACACCTGTACGTTGGTCAATGAATAAACTCTAGTCAAAGCAGACCAGTTTAAAAACCTAGTCCTTGCTCCGAATCTGTTTTGCTTGCATTATATAATCCTCTCTGTAGATTAATGACTGTCTCCACCTTGAAGAATACTTAACGGAAGAGCCCTGGCCCCATGGTGTGGGTCAGGTGAACTACTGAGTTTTGCCATCTCTGTTTGATGACATGATTGATGCCAGATTGTTCCCTTTTGACCCCAGCTAATGATCCTTATCTTCTCTTCAAGGATTAGACAGACACTTCTTTTTCTCCAAGTGTTTAGAGCTGGGATGGTGAACATTTTCCCTGTCAAGAGCCATTGACCCCAGAAAGGGAGTGGCTGTCTCTCCGAGTGTGTGACTGTGTCATTGAGGAGGTCCCCAACACCCGGCCAGGGCTCTCTAAACTCGGTTGACCTTCTTCTCAAATGGTTAGGAGGACTGATGGCTGGATGCTCCTCGTCAATGCCCCCTTCAGTACAGTGTCCCGGGAAGATCTTAGTGATTCCACAGTCTACATAGGGGCAAAGGCATTTTCAAGAAAAGCCTTTGGAACCTTTGGCTTTGGAGAGAGAAAGGGAAAGTGGCCTTTCTGGGCACCTGAGAGATGCCAGGGTTTGTATCTGCATCATTGTGTTGAGCTTCACGTCCCTTATGAATGTCTGCTTGTGCTTTTTAAAGTTGAGAAATCCAGGACAAGGAGGGCGAGAGGGGAAACAACCACAGGACTGAATAGGAGTTGAGGGTGGGGCTGGGAATGGTGGGCGCTGGGAGCTGAGGCTAGTGGGAATGGGGTGACAGGCAAAGGCCAGACTAGATCAGCCATGGCCGCAGTTGTTGCTGGGTAAGAGCATTTTTCATGCACGCTCTCAGAAGCTGGAGGGTGGGCCTGAGGCTTGGGGTCTGTTCATGAGCTGCCATGTGTGGGATCGCCTTACACATCCTGAATATTTTCCCTGAAGAGTAGTGCACAGTTGTGCTTCACACTTTACTGAAAGGAATGGTTATGGACACTATCAGGCACCGTGGATGCTTCCAGAAGGATAGTAAACCTCCCTTCCCTTTGTGCCCTCCCAGAGGGATTAAGAAGGGCCCACTGCAGACCTCAGCTGCCATTGTGGCCATCTCAGGAGAAAACCCTCCAGGCTGGGCCAAACCAACTCAACCTCCAGGCTCCTTTGTTGTTTTCGAAAGAAACTGGAAAAGGGAAGTACATTTAATCACAAAAGACATTCCACAAATTTAAATAGTTCAAGTTGACTTTAAAAGAGGGAATTATCCACGTTCATAAATAATGTCTTTTAAGGTTTTCTGGATCCCTTCTTAGAGGGTGTGAGAACAAAGGAGGGAGGAAATGGAGAAGTGGGAGAGGCTATAGGGCTGGGGGAGAGAGAGAGGGGCACTGAGCTATTGACAGAGGTGACAGGAGGGGAGGAGCGTGCTGTGATGTGAATGATGCTGAAGTAAACAGTCCACATCACCTGTAGTCCACTCTGCTGGTTGCCTGCATGTTTTTGCTGCCTTTCAGATGCTAATGACCTGATTACCCCGGGTCAGCAGCCTTATTAAAGAGGCCACTGTCGAGGTGCTGACCCTTCTCAGCACATGTGTATGGGTTCACCTCCTATTGGGCGAGCACTTTAACTCCTTCGCAGGGGGAGACAGTAGGACTGGATGGTTTCTGGATGGACCCTTCTCTCTCTGACGTTCTTTGATCCTGGGGGAAAAGAAGGTTTATTTTAAGCACAATCTCGATTCATTAAGTGGCAAACCCTCACTGACTCTGGACTTTTTGCCTCTGAGAAGGGGCAGCTCTGGAAAAGACAAAGATGAAAATAGAACGATACTTAACTGCAATCCCAATGCTAAACATTGTCCTTGAGTTCAGAGACGAAAAGTAGTTTCCAATAAGCTCGTTCAGAACTGGAGATAACTCTCCTTGCCCGGCTTCCTTGGTGACAAATGATTGGAAGGAGAATGGTTACCATGGTAACAAGCCCCAGCGTGTATGGGGCTGGGTGGGGCTCAGGCATGTTAGGGACAGACAAGCAAACTTGCATGTGGTTGCAGAATGTAAAGCCTTTTGTGGCCTCTTGATCCTCTGCTCCTGGAAGGATGGCTGCCACTCCGAGGGGTGCCTCCCTGTGCTTCCCCGCACTACACCACTTGCCATGCTGGGCTGTCCTCTTTCCTAACCACCCTCAGTGAGTTTTGGGAAACCTGGGTCATGTCTTCTGTGGCTTTTCACCACCTTGCCTGGTGTGACCTTTGACACATAGCAAGTGTCAGTAAATAAAGGAAGAAGAAAAAAAGTCTGAATTGCCTGCTAAGGGCCACAGAGGAGCATCTTAAAATGTCAAGGTTCCTTCAGGTCCACTATGCATCGCACTGCGGGGATGTGGAGCAGGCTTCCCCTGAGAAAGAAGCATGGATAGGAAGAAAGAAGCAAGTACCTAGAACTCCTGAAGGCCAGGTGAACAGATCTCAGTGGCAGGATATGCACCGCTGCCCATGTTTACCAGATCAGCCCTGCGCCAGACACTGCTTGGAATAGCGGGAGGGCAGCATGGATAAGAAGGGGCTCTCTATTTGAGGAAATTGGAAAGTGAGCACAGAAAGAAGATGGATGGAAATGCCACGTCACAAGTGCGAGGCTCCATTTGTGCATCAGAGTTTGCAGAGAGCCCTGATGCTCGCCTGTGGTGTCTTGCTTCCTTGAGCCCGGCTTTGGGTATTATTTTCATGTCCCCTTATTCAGTGTGTGCAAAAGGATGTGGAAGAATGACACCATGTCTTTAGGAAGCTGGGCTGTTTACAGAAAGGACTATTCAGAATAGTCTTCTTGTTGTTGATGTTGTGTATCGTTGAGTTGGATCCAACCCGTCGTTGACACACCTGTGGGTTTCCAGAGGCAGTAAACGGCACAGGAGGACACTGCCCATCTTTCTCCTATGGAGCAGCTGATGGATTGGAAACAAGTACCTTTGCATTGGCAGTGCAGTTCTTACCACTAAGCCACCAGAGCTCTTCAGACTTACTAAATTGTGATGTGACCAAGTCAGACGTCATGGGCAGTGGGAATCTCTGCACAATATGATCTTCCTGGGCCCTTTCCAACCTTCCATCAACTTGATCCACTAGCTAGTTAACCACTCATTGAGGTACTAGGTTCTGAGGATATCAAATCTATCGAGAAGCTTGCCGTTTAGTGAGGAAGCAAAGTGGCAAATGTGAAGAATATTTGACAAACATGGACTTTGACGAAAACAATAATGGATGATTGTTTGGTTAAAGAGACATCTTGAATATTAGCGTGTCCTCAACAAGCCACTGTGGCCTGTGTGGCAAGGATGAGTATTATAAATCTGCAGAGAGGGGCTTGGGAAGGCAGAGGGGGCTTTTCTAGGAAGAGTTGATGTAGCTTTTAGGGAGCAGCGAGGAAGAGGAAGCAAGAATGCTATGATCCAGACAGGCCATGAAGGGCCAAGATCAAGGTCTCTTCTGACTCTAGATGGTCATCTAGAGAGTCAAGGCCAGTGTTCAGCTGTGTTAGGAGCAGGCCCTTTGGGACAGTGGCAGTTCTCACTGGAAGAGATTAACTATGTTCTTTGTGTTCCGTTTTTCAGTGAGCGGCTGCCCATACACGCACTGTGTAATTGGCCAAGCTGAAAGACTGAGAATCATTCTCTCCTCATGTTCCTTTTTTTAAAAAACTTGAAAACAAATTCTTTTAATTTCCCTCACCCCCCCACCCATCAATTTGTACAACTCGATAAATCCCCTCCTCCCCCTGCATATCTACATTCGGCTGCTTCCAACCTCTCCCACTCCTCTTAGATCCCAATACTCATTCTACAATAATGGTTTTATACAATATTTATCCTTGTGGGACTGAGTTCACTCAGCCTAATGCTCTCCAGTCTCTCCCAAGCTAGGTAATAATTTACAGAATCATTGCTCCTGCATGCTGCGTAGTATTTCATTGTGTAAATGTACCATCATTTCTCAATTTGTTCATTTATGGTTGGACATTTGGGCTGTTACCATGTTCTTGTGTTGGTGAATAATGCAGCTCTAAATATTGGGTATACAAATCTCAGTTTGTGCCTCAGTTCTCATATTCTTAGGGTATATTCCAAGTAGTGGAATAGCTGGGTCATATGGAATTTTTATGTTCAGTTTTTTGAGGAAGTGCCAAGCTGCCTTCCAGAATGGTTGCACCATTTTACAATCCCACCTACAATGTGTAAGAGTTCCTTCCTTGCCACATCCTCTCCAACACTTAGTACTTGCTGCCCTGTTAAACTTTGTCACTGTTACTGGAGTGAGATGGTACCTCATTGTGGCTTTGATTTACATCTCTCTTATTGCCAGTGATTTGGAGCATTTATTTATGTGCTTGGCATTCGAATATCTTCCTCTGTGAAAATTCTTTCCATGTCTTTTGCCTGTTTTGAAATTGGGTTATCAGTCTTTTTCTTGTGGAGGCCCAGGAGTATTCTGCAAACTTTTGTTAAGAGATTCTTGTCTGAGATGGTATTACCAAATGTTTGTTCCCAGGTTGGTTCTGTCCCTTGAAGCTCTCTCACATTAAACCCTTCACACCATTGCCATCATTCTTTTCCAGACTCGCCTCTTCTTGTCCAGATTTGTCTCAACCACTGGTTCCTCACTCGCTCAGTCATTAGCTCGCTGTTATCCATTCAGTCCACCTCACAGCCACTTTCAGTGAGTCTCTGAGGCAGTAATTAATGATGAGAGGAAATGGCCTGTTTTTCTCCCACAGAACAGCTGGTGGATTCAAATCCCCAGAGCTGCATGCCTTGGCTTAGCAACGCAGCACCCTCCGGACGAGGCCTCCAGAGCTCCCATGTAACCACTGCCCACCTCTAATCCATCACCCTGGCTGGCCTTGCCAGCAGTGGACTGATTTACATATGTTGTGTTTCATGCATGTACGTTGTGTTCCATACACTCTTTCCTTTACATTCTATCTAGTTCATTTATATTGTGGGATTCCCCCTCCTTCCCTTACAATTATCCCACCAACAAACTATGAAAGTGTGTAAACCAGCTCCGTCATGCCTCATGCCCTAATAGTCCCCCTCTGAGATAGCCACTTGCTGACTTGCAGTCTCTAATAAACCAGTACTTTGAGGGAACAAGTGTGTCCCTTTTGCTGAAGGGACCTCCTGTCAGCAGGAGACTTTGTGAAACCTCTGTCTCCTCAGGTTCCTTCTCTCTGTCACTGATTGTGAGACTTGACATTGAAACTCCACAGTGTGGCACCCTGGGACTCTCAGCATGGTACCTGGGCTCTCCTGGCTCTCCAGCCTGATGACTGTCCCTGTCACATACCTGGTGGCATACTGGCCACTCCAAAGTGGCTGTTTCCTTTGCTCATTCTGCTTCCCTTTGTGGATGTTCAGGCTGGACATCTTCCTCTCGTCCCCCTTGTGCACGGCACTGGCACCGTGGTTAATCTTGACGTAAGTTTTGAAGCCTGTTCAGTGTCATCTTCTCTGAATCCTCACACACCAGCCCCAGGTTCACAGGTTGTAGCGCCCCTTCCTCTGTGTTCCCTTAGTCCTGCCAGCATCCTTCACATGCCATTACCATTACTGGGGGGACATCCATGTAGCCTTCCCTTGGTTATGAACTTTTTTGGTGGCTGAAAACAGTGTACTTGTATAACCATAATGGCTCAGCATAATTCCTCTTTGGCATTTAATTGATAAAAGTGTATTATTATAAAGGTTGTGTTTTTTGAGTATTTAAAATGTGCTTCTACTCCAGAGATACTTGGATTTAAATCAGATCTTCAGTCTCTTTAGATCTGTTATGAATGGAATTGTGCCTTCTGAAAACTTTTGCTGAAATCTTTTATAAGTACGACCTGCAGGATAAGACAGGATTCAGATTTTTGGTTCATAGGATCACTGTGGGTCACATTCACCTTGATAGAATCTAGCAACAACAACAACATTTGGGAACAGAGTTTCTATTTTATTATGTTAAAGAGGCTATACCAGAGTAGACAAGATCCTGATCTGATCATTTATGAGTTATACAAACCAGCAGAATAGACACAGGACACACAGGGGAAGACCTACGCCAAGGAATACAAAGGAAATCGCTGGCTGCTGACAAGGAGGGTTCTCCCTCTTGAGTCATGCCATGATGGGGACTTCCAGTCTCCTAAATTGTGAGAAAATACATCTCTGTTTTTTAAGCCCACCCATTTGTAGTATTTCTGTTACAGTGCCAATAGGTAACTAAGACAAGGTCTAATGTCTGTATTCATAATTTGTTCTGCAGATATTGTTGCTATGTGCCATCGAATCACCTGTGACTCATAGCAACACTATCTGCAACAGCCCTAAACCTTGCTCTAACCCTTGTCAATCTTATTGTCTCTGACACACCCATCCCAATTACCCCAGTAACTGAATCAATCCATCTCATCGAGGGTCTTCCTCTCCTGTGCTGGCCCTCCACCCTCCCAAGCATGACGTCCCTCTCCAAAGACTGATTCCCACCTTGCAACATGTCCAAAGTATGTCAGACGAAACTTCAGATCCTTGCCTCCAAGAAGCAGCTTAGCTTCACCCTCTCCAGGACAAACTTCTTTGTTCTCCTAGCAGTCCATGGTATGTTCAATACTCTTCTCCAACACCACAGCTTTAAGGTGTCAAATCTCCTTCTGTCATCCCTAGTCATTGTCCAGCTCTCTGATGCATAGCAGTGGCCTGTATCAGGCTCACTTTAGTCTCCAGACTGACATTATTGCACCTCAGTACTTTGGAAAGGCCTCTGACAGCAGTCTTTCTCAGTGCAATTCTTCTTTTAATTTCCTGGCTGCTGGTACCAAGAGTGTTGATTGTAGAGCCAAGCAATCTAAAGCTGTCATCAGTCTCAATCTCTCCACATCTATCATGATGCTGCCAATAGGCCCAGTGGTGAGAATCTTTGTTTTCTTGATGTTGAGCTTCAATTCATATTGAATTCATATCTCTGCATAGATTAGTAGCAGATTATTTACATGAAGTGGAAAGTCAACAACATCTCACATGTTTGATCTGCTCTATAACTCCATGGTTTCCGATATCAACAGTTCCTCCTTAATTCAGCTCCTTTATTTCCACTGTGCCCTTGGGTTAGGTCATTTGCTGGAACGTCTCACAGAGACTCTGTTATTTTAAGTTATTCTCCCCCATATCCTCAGCCTCTGATCTAAGCCCTGGAGCTGGTACTTGCAAGGCTTAGCTCAATAATTTCTTTTGGTTTTTTCTACATGTAAAGTTCAGGTATTGGATTATATCAATGATTCTTACTCTCTGGCCCATAGAATCCCTGAGATTCGTAGAAAGATCCTGGGTCTCCATCCCATCTGGAACTGGATGCAGCAGTTTGTGTGCCTGAACTCTTTTTTATAACTTTTATTTGACTCTCAAATGAATCTGTAGCTAAAAATTGCTGGAAAGAAAGCTTTCCAAAGTAGATGTTTTTACTGAAAAAAGTTGTCACCATGCCATTTTTCTCTAAGATACCAACATGTAAGAATTGCATTGGGAAAGTCTGCTGTCAGGGACCTCTCTAGAGTACTGAAAAGCAACAGTGTCAGTCTGGAGACTAAGGTGCACTTGGTCCAGGCCATAGTCTTTGAAATTACTTGTTACACATCCGAGAGCTGTGCAATGACTAAAGGTGATAGAAGAAGAATTGATGCTTTTGAGTTGTGGTGCTGGAGAATAGTGTTGAACATACCATGGACTGCCGGGAGAGCAAACAGGTTTGTTCTGGAGAGGGTGAAACCCAAGCTGCTCATTGGAGGCAAGGATTTTGAAGCTCTCACATGTGGCCTGTAGGGACCAATCCAAGAACATCATGCTTGGAAGGGTGGAGGGAGAGGAAGGCCCAAGAAGAAATGCATTAGCTCAGTGACCAGGGTAGTGGGATTAGGTCTGTCAGAGTCAATGAGACTGGCTCAGGATAGGGCAGGCTTCAGAGCTGTTGTGCATAGATAGGGTCACTGTGAGTCGTAGGTGACTCGACGGCACATAGCAACAACAACAACCACATCAACACATAATAATGATGCACCAGTTGAAGGATGAAATGGGCTGGGATTCCTGGTCACCAGTAGATCATGTGGCAATTTGAATCCATGGAAGAATCTTTTAGAGTGGAATTCTTTTGATTCTTCCATTGCTAACAGTAACTTGGGCTGCATGCTTAGTAACAAAGAAAAATAGCACAGTCTAAACCTGGTCACTGATGTTTTGTAGGCTGGCTTTATCCTGTTTCACAGAATTGTTGTTCTAATCACTGAAGCTCTGTTATTGGTGAATCTGAGAGCAAATGTCACACAGGTAAACACCTGGCCAACCAGAGGCCCATTTGTCATTGTTGCATCTGAGAAAATCTGGCAGCGGTATTGTCTGTAGGCAGTGCAGACAGGTTTTCAAATGTACACTTTGCCTGGGAGGGTGTTTTCTCTCCAAAGGTGATCTCCTCTGTAGCTGCCTAGGAGTAAGAGGGCCAGCTCCTGGGGTCTTGGTCCAACTTCTCCCTTGGAGTATTTGTCTGACATTTGCCACTTGGTGAGAGAAAGATGTGCTCTTATTATTACTCTTAACAGTCAGTGATTTCTGTGGGCCTGACAACCTGAAGTCTAGATGTAGATTTCACTAAAGATTCTCACCACTGGACCAATTGGCAGCATCAGGATGGATGGCGAAGAGATTGAGATTGTGCACAGCTTTAGTTTGCTTGGCTCCCTAGTCAACAGTCTTGGCACCAGCAGCCAGGAAATTAAAAGGCGCATTGCCATGGGAAAGTCTGCTGTTAGGGACCTCTCCAAAGTACTGAAGAGCAATG
>NW_006399826.1:4355003-4463083 GCF_000299155.1 Elephantulus edwardii
TGGGAGTGTCAGAGACAGTGCGATTGGCACAGGACAGAGCGGAGTTTAGGGCTGTTGTACATAGGGTTGCTATGAGTCGCAAGCGACTCGACGGCACATACCAACACAACAACAAGTTCGCTTTTATTTTCTTACTGGTTCCTTCTGATTCTGTGGCCTTTTCTACACCACACGCTGGCATTTTCTTCATTGCGTTCTTGGCAGAGCAGGAAGTACAGGAAGCACGGCCCCCCACTGGCTGGGCCTTTCAGCACTGGCATTTGTGGGCCACGCAGGGGGTTTTTCCAGCAACAAAGAAGGAATGGTCCCCAGTGGCCTTTAATTAATTTGCCCTCCACTCCTTGCTATTATAAGTGAGTTTAGAGTGTGACACATTAATTGGATCTCTTAAAGGGACAAATTTCATTTTAAAAGGCAAGGGACATGAAATGAAAAGGTGGGGTGAGGGCAGCCAGGAGGACTTTGACAAATAATGTTCTGATTACAAGTCCTTGTTCCTGCTAAGATGTGGGCTCCTAATGACCCTTTACTCAAAGGTGAATTTCGAACACTAGTGAATGCACCCAGGGCAGATGCAATTTGGAAGGGAGCACAAGACTAAGTGGACACATTCCTGCATTCACTTATGGGCCAAGCGTGGGCGACCAGGTTCAACCAAAAAATAATGTATGATCAACACTTCCCCCCCCACACACACACACACTCCATCCACACACACATCTTCTCTTGGCTGCTGGAACTGGTACTGCATCTTCTAAGAGACCTTGCTCAGTTGAAACGTAGCAACTCTTGGCTGTACCTTGGAGCTCTGCTCAGGAGACTCTGGTACACCTTCTCCTGGTGATCTGAGCTCTCCGGGAGACTGGCCAGCTGTTAGTTTCCAACTTGACACTGGTCCCTCATTTTACAGATAAAGATCCAGTTTTGAATTGTACTGTGGTGCTGTTTTGATATTTACCAGGAATAGACTCACATTCACTTCTTCCTGGTTTTGGCCCCTTGACTTAACACTTTCTTTTTAAAATTTTTTTCAATTATTATTGTTGTTGTTGTTATGTACTGTTGAGTCATTTGCGGCTCATAGCGACCCTCTGTACAACAGCCCTAAACGCTGCTCTATCCTGTGCCAATTGCGCTGCCTCTGACACACCCATCCTGATTACCCCTGTCACTGAATCAATCCATCTCATAGAGGGTCTTCCCTTCTTGTGCCATCCCTCCACCCTCCCAAGCATGATGTCCCTCTCCAAGGACCTGTCCCTCCTTGTAACATGCCCAAAGTATGTCAGGCCCCAGAATCCTTGCCTCCAAGGAGTAGCTTGGTTTAACCCTCTCCAGGATGAATCTGTTTGTTTTCTTGGCAGTCCAGGGTACATTCAATACTCTTCTTCCGCACCACAGCTCAAAGGCATCAATTCTCCTTCTGTCCTCCCTAGTCACTGTCCAATTCTCTGATGCATAAAAAGTGATTGCAAAGACCATGGCCTGTATCAGGCGCACCTTAGTCTCCAGAGAGACACTGTTGCTCTTGAGTACTTTAGAGAGGTCATTAAGAGCAGACTTTCCCATCGCAATATGTTTTTTTATTTCATGGCTACTGGTGCCAAGCGTGTTGACCGTGGAGCCGAGCAAACTGAAGCTATGAACAATCTCAATCTCTTTGCCATCCATCCTGGTCCAGTGGTGAGAATCTTTGTCTTCTTGACATTGAGCCTCAGTCCATACTGAAGGCTGCAGTCCTTGACCCTCTGCAGCAAGTGCATGAGGTCCTCCTCTGTTTCAGCAAGCAGGGTTGTGTCATCTGCATAACACAGATTGTTAATAGATCTTCCACCAATCCTGATGCCACAATTCTCTCCATAGAGCCCAGCCTCCTGGATAATCTGCTCTGCATACAGGTTGCAAAGGTATGGAGACAGGACACACCCCGGGCGTACACCCTTCCCAATTTTGAACCATGCGGTGTTACCCTGCTCTGTTCTGACGACTGCCTCCTGGTCCAAGTATAGGTTTCGCATTAGCACGATTAAATGTTCTGGGATTCCCATTTTTCTCAGAGTCAGCTACAGTTTATTATGATCCACACAGTCAAACGCCTTTACATAAGAAATGAAACATAGGTAGACATTCTTCTGGTATTCCCTCCTTTCAGCTAAGATCCATCTAACATCAGCTACAGTATCCCTAGTACCACGACCCCTTCTAAACCCAGCCTGGACTTCTGGCAATTCTCTGCTGATGTGCTGCTCCAGTCGTTTTTGGATAATCTTTAGTAGAATCTTGCTTGCATGTGAAATCAATATTGTTCTGTTATTTCCACACTCTGTTGGGTCACCCTTCTTTGGAATGGGAACAAATATAGATCTCTTCCAGTCAGTTGGTCAAGTGGTTGTTCTCCAGATTTCTTGGCACAACTTGGTGAGCATGTCCAGGGCAGCATCTGTTAGCTGAAATACATCAATTGGTATACCATCTATTCCTGGGGCCTTATTTTTCGCTATTTCCTTCAAAGCAGCTTGAACTGCTTTCTTCATCACCATAGGCTCTTGCTCATATTAATTTTAATGAAAATTTACAGAGTTTGTGGATTTCCATTCATTCATTATTGCACTTTTCTCCCTGCCCACCCCTCCCCTCCAGTTTGTTCTTCTCTTTGAAAAGTAAAATAAAAATTCTTTCATTGTTACACAGTCCCTCCCCCCAAGTCCATGCCCCTATGCAGCCTTCATTCTGGACTCCTGTCATGACAATCATACCTTTTAGACAGTTCTCTCCCTCATCTGTTTTAATGCAGTATACGTAATTTATCCCATCTTTCTCAGTCTCCCCCTCGACCCCATATCAGTCCCATTTTACAACAGTGACACTATGCAGTATTTTTCCTTTTGTGACTGAGATATTTCACTCAGCATAATGTCCTCTAGGGTCATTCATTTTGAATAATATTGCATGAGTTCCTTGTTTTTCAATGCAGTGTAATATTCCATTGTGTGAATATACCACAGCTTCTCTATCCATTCATTTGTGATGGGCACTTAGGCTGTTTCCAACTCTTTGTGAACTTAACACTTTCAAGTGGAGTTTGAGACACCATCAACTATCACTTCTTTTATACACCCCCATGTGAGGGGAGGCCACATCTTTCTTGGAATATATTTTCAGTCAAGGTGGACAAAGAAGAAAAAGGAGAACCTCTGTCCATGGAAGGAATCAGCATACCTCCTAGATGAAGCCTCTGGGGTGTCAATCTTGCTGGCTTAGGGTGGACTCCAGGGCTACCATTCTGCTCCCATATGGAGCTTTCTATCCAGTTGTTGGTTGGCCACCTCTGGGATGGTGTTCCTTTGGATCGATTAGGACAGTCTGCACAGTGTACAGGTCCAGTTAGAAGGTCAGCAGATGTCCATGCACTGTGTCACCACCCAAAGACTGAAGCCAGATGTGCAAGAACACACCCACAGAGAGAGCTTAGTGTGCAGAGGCTGATGGCCAAAGAAGAGAGCACCAGGGCTCTGGTGACACCTTTGCACACACCTGTGCAAACCAGGATGGAGAATTCTGTGTAGACAGGCATTTCAAGAGAAAGAAAGATTGAAGTTGAGTAGAAAACAGGAGGCTACAGAGCCATTGTGAGTCTGACTTTTTATAAAAACTTGGACACAACACAAATGGACTGTCCAGCTTCTTGAACTTTGAATGTCTCCTCTCCTGTGGCATCTCTCCTGGTCAATGGAGGCCTCTGTTTAATCACAGGTGAGCAACTATTGAAGTGCACATGATGTCTAACATAGTGAAATGACTATTGGCTCCTCTCCTACCACCGAGAATGGTATTTCTTGTTCATGGAAATATTATATGTCATTCACATGTATCCATATTCTTTGATCATTCTTCAGCTCCTAGGTAAACGGTGATGCTTTAAAAAATGCGTGTTAAGAATCAGTAAAACAAGGCAGCTTGGACATCGAGGCTTTGGGGATTACTAACCTTTGTTGTTTACCATCAAGTCTGATCCAACCATTTGCTGACTCTCTGGGGGATTTTCAGAGGCAGTTAACTACACAGGAAGAGATTGTCCATCCTGCTCCCATGGAGCAGCTGGTGGATTCGAACTGTGCGCCTTCAGGATTGCAAGTGCAGCTTCTTGCCAGTAGGCCACCAGCGCTCATACTAACCTTTAAAATAGTAAAATGATCTCAGGTGGCGTAGTCTGTAGGGAGTTGCACTGCCACCCAAATGTACCATGAAACTGTGGGTTTGACTCTCCCAGTGAATCTCTGGGAGAAACATGGGAAATTTCTTCCTGTGAGATTTACAGCCTCAGAAAAACCTGCTGAATGGTCAGCTGTGTACCGGCTCAGGCTCAACAGTAATGAGTGAGTGAGTGACTCTTTAAAATACAAATATAGGAAGTCTCCTTCTGTAGAGATGTACAGCTTCAGAAACCTGATCGAGGGTCTATGTGAGTTGGGGTTAATGTGGCAACGGTAGGTTATTTATTTATCTTTTTTATGAAAACCCAGTGATGTATCTTCATACTCAAATCTGCATTAAATCACGGGGTTAGTGTAAGAGAACCATTTTTAAAAAATTTTATTTTATTAATTTTAATGAACATTTACAGAGCTTTTGGATTTCCATTCATTCATTGTGTTTTTTTATTTCTTAAAACATAAGCACTTGTGATTTCATTTTGCATGATGATATTGACTGTTAATAGAGGGATATCTTGTTGAGTTAACTAAAAAATTCAGGGCTGTAGAATAATTGAGTCTCTTTGGATGACTATGTCATCATGTATATATCTAACCTGATGGTATGATATTTCCTAAAATGGTGACTGTACAGGAAAATGAAATATTTGCAATATTTGGAGGTCTATAAAAAGAAAATGTTACTTCCAGTCATTGACGTCATTCTGAAGGATAAAAGAAACTGCAGTTTAACACATGTAGTAAGCTGGTATTAATCTTACCTAGTAGAGAGCTCTAGTGGTAAGAAACGACACTGAAACCGCAAAGGCGTACAGTTCAAATTTGCCAACTTCTCCATTTGAGAAGGCTGGGCAGTTTCTCCCCCTATGCTATTTATTGCCACTGAAAAACCCACTGGAGGGCCAGCCATGGTTGGTTCCAACTCAATGGTACATAACAATGCTTTACAGTATGTGAAAGAAAACACTGTTACCAGTGTCATTGCTGCCAAAATATATATTGTTCTTAAAGAGTTAGCACCTCTTTGTGAATAAAGAATAGTGTGAAACACAATGTATAAGAACTTTTTAAGCAAAGCAAAGTTGTTGTTGTTGTTGTTAGGTGCCATTGAGTTGCCTGTGACTCATAGCAACCCTATGTACAACAGCCCTAAACCCTGCTCTATCCTGTACCAAGTTTATTGTCTCCGACACTCCTACTCCCAATTACCCGAATCATTGAATCAATCCATCTCATCCAGGGTCTTCCTCTCTTGTGCTGTCCCCCACCCTCCCAATCATAACATCCCTCTTCAAGGATAGATCCCTCCTTGCAACATGTCCAAAGTATGTCAGACAAAGCTTCAGAATCCTTTCCTCCAAGGGACAGCCTGGTCTCACCCTCTCTAGGATGACCACAAAACAAAATCTCCCTTTAAAGTCTATAATGGTAATTCTCCTACTTAAACAAAAGAATTATAATGGGAAAATATTTTTTTCTTTTCTAGTTTTGTTTGGAATATATAATTAAAAAGAATGTGAATGGAAGTTCTCAAATGGAAATTCTGGATTTTTTTTTTTAATGAAAGACATTTGACAGATAAAGAAGTAAACTTTGGACACCACCAAAGGTAGCTGTGGCACTGTTAGTTGTTGTTGTTGTTAGGTGCCATCAAGTTGAGTACGACTCATAGCGACTTTATGAACAAAAGATCTGCACTCTGTTCTATTCTGTGTCATCATGACCCTTCCTGACACACAAGAGTCCACTGCATCAGTCTTCGTATCAGTTCACCGAGTTGAGGGTCTTCCTCTCATTCACTGACTCTCCACCCTTCCCAGCATCATTTTCTTCTCCAAGTAATAGCTCCTCCTAGCTACTTGCCCAAAGTATGTGAGGTGAAGCCTCATCGTTCTTGCCTCTAAAGAGCAATCTGGCTGCACCCTCTCCAAGACATATCTGTTCTCTTGGCCGTCCGTGGGATGTTCAGTGCTCTTCTCCAACGCCATGGCTTAAAGACGTTATTTCTTTTTCTGTCATCCCTATTCATTGTCCAGTTCTCAAATGCATAGCAAGTAATTGGAAAGATGGTGGCCTGAATTAGTACAAGGATATTTCTTAGCGTGATGGAGCACAGCATCAAAACTTCCCTGAAGTTAACATTTTTGGTGCCACCCAGGAATAGTGTTAACCTAGAGGTAAAAATGCACATCATGCTTATAAATTATGAGACAGAGGTGGTCAGAGTGGATAAAACTGTGTGCTGTCCACACTAAACCCATATTAAATAGAATAACTGGTAATAAGTTAAAAATAATAAGATGGAAGATGATAAAATATAAGAGGATAACCAAAAGTGGCTTTATTATTTCAAAAGAAAACTTTAAAACAAAGGATTTTTACTATTTATGGCTCTAGTCAAAACAATAAACATTTTAATCAAGATTAAGTTTAATTTGGTTTTTTTAGTTTTGTTTTAAAGCTTCAGTAGAGTGAGTGCTGTCGAGTACGGACTCTCCTTGAAATGTAGTTTGTTGTGAATTGTTATCAAGTCACTTCCGACTTGTGGGATTCATATTATGTTTAATTATCTATTCCAAACTAGATAATAACATAGTGTTTTTGCTATTAGTAATTCTTTTGCCTAAGTAGGCATATTATCATTACAGACTTCAGAGGGAGATTTTGTTTTTAGGGTTGTCCTGGAGAGGGTGAGATCAGGCTGCTCCTTGGAGGCAATGATACTGAAGCTTTGTCTGACATACTTTGGACATGCTGCAAGGAGGGACCAGTCCTTGGAGAGGGACGTCATGCTTGGGAGGGTAGAGGGACAGAGCAGGAGAGGAAGACCCTCTATAAGGTGGATTGACTCAATGACTGGGGTAATCGGGATAGGTGTGTCAGAGACAGATAAACTTGGCACAGGATAGAACACGGTTTAGGGATGTTGTACACAGGGTCACTATAAGTTGCAAATTACTGGACAGCACATAACAACAACAGCAACATTGGTTTGCTTATAAAGTTTGTATACATTGAGGTTCACACTATTCTTCATTCACGAAGAGTTGCTAACTCTTTAATGACAGTACATATTTCACATAGTGATGAAAGTTCACCTCAACAGAGATGCATGCCACTCCCAAATGTAGATGCACCTAACAACGAAACTTCCAAGTATCTAAAGCAAAAACTCCTAGAACTGAAAGGCTAGCTAGAAAACCTCTTTGAATTAGAGATTTCAGCACTCTACCATTAATAATTGGCAAAACAAGTACACATCGAATTGGTGAGGACGTAAAACACATCAAATGCTCACCGTGACTCAGCTTGATCAAATGGATGCTTTTGCAAACAGTTCACCTAATAGCAGAATACAGTCTTTTCAAGGGTAAAGGGGACATTCACTCAGGCTGAATTCTGAGCCATAAAATGAATCTTAATGCATTTAAAAGAATTGATGTCATGCAAAGTATGCTGCCTGACCGCAGAACAATTAAAGAAGAAATCAATAATATTTGGAAACTATTACCTAGGAAGTTCTTCTGAGCCTCCATCTTTGAAGGCATTTATTGGCCTCATCATGCAGTAATGATGGGTTACGTCATCTCTCCTGAGGCTTAGCCAGCATCAGGCTCCCAGGTGGTCCCTCTCGGTCTGGTCAGCCTCCACTCGGTGGTCTCAGGTGTGGTATAAACGTCAGGAACCAGGACTGGCAGCCAAACTGTTTACTCTAAGAGCATTCCATACCTAATCGTAATCATTCTTAGCTAAAATATTTTCCTTTTAAAGCTTAGTCTTCATTAAGTGGTAAAATTTTAACAAGCAGAACCCAACTAAGCATAATCATCGTTAAATAAACCAGAAACCATAAAAGATGATTCCCAGCTAAAGAAGAAGCTAACAATGGTATTGTGAATCTACTTAGGACACAATTCTGCTTGCCATCTGAGAGTATTTAGTGCCCAGGGAAGTGGCTAGCATGAAGTGTTGAATGATTTATACTGGGGAGAACTGGTGTTCATGCCAGAAGTCCAGCCTCTGACAACAGAGCTGCCTAAGTGATAGCCAAGCATGAGATTTTGCCCCATCTACACCAGAAGTTTGGAAATTCCCTTTTTCCTTATGTTTTCTGTACCTTGCTATACCATCCCACTGACTAACCAGTAACTAGTAGTTGCTGCGTGTTCACTGACCTCCGCTGCTGAATGAGGGCAACTTCCATGTTGAGTGTCACATAGCTTGGCCTAAGTAGTTTTTGCAGTCTTTTGTGGTTAGGTACTGTCCAGTAGACTGTGACTCATGGGGACTCTCAGAACAGTAGATCCATACCTTGTTTTATCCTGTGCCATCTTCATTATCTTTGACATTCTTGAGTAAAAAATACTCAAGCTACACTGTGGCTACACTGTGTCAACTGATCTTACGTGGGTCTTCCTGTCTTTCTCCGACTCTCCACTGTCCCCAGCATGATACCTTTTTCTGAAGCCTAGGCCCTCTTGAAAACTTATACAAAATGTTTGAGGCCAAGTTTCACTATGCTTACCTCCTCCAAGACAGACTTGTTTGTTATTTGGCAGTTTGTGGGATATTCAGTATTCTTCTCCAGCACCACAATTCAAAGACGTGGATTTTTCGTCTGTCACCTTTACTTATTGTCCAACTTTGAGATGCATATTTCAAAGCAGTTGAAAATATCATTACTTGCATCAGGCGCACCTTAGTCTTTGAAGTGATATTTTTGCTCTTTAGGACTTTGAGGTCCTTGACAGTACATTTTCCCAGTGCACACACCTTTTAATTTCTTGACCGCTGCTACTATGAGTGTTGATTGTAGATCTAAGTAAAATGAAATTGTTGATAACCTCAGTTTTTTCCTCCAACTATCATAATGTCTTTTGTTCTAGGGGTGAGGATTTTTTTATTTCTTGATGTTGAGATGTAACCTATATTGAAGGGTATGGTCTTTCAAGTCTTCCTCACTTTCTGCAAACAAGGTTGTGCCATCAGCATAATGCAAGTTGTTGATGAGTCTTCTTCCAATTCTGATGCCGTATTCCTTTTCATATAGTCCTGCTTTTCAAATTCTTTGCTCAGCATACAGATTTAACAGCTATAGAAAAGGCATACAACCTTACTGCACACTTTCCCTGATTTTATACCATTCCATGTCCCCCTTGTTCTGTTCAGACAGTTGCTTCTTGATCTTTGTATAAACTTTGCACTCATGGATTCTGAGTGAGTGAGTGTGTGTGTGTGTGTGTGTGTTGCAGTATGTGTAGTAAAATGTGACTGACTGAGTAATAGCAAAAAAGAAGTTGGCCTGCATCTCACAGCAGAGAATACCAGGCTAGGGCTTCTCACATCTGTCTTGGTGGTGTCAGGACATGACCTTCAATGTAAGTGAGAACCAAGGCCCCAATCAGAGCGAATAATATTTTCCTGCTGCAAATGTCATTACAGAGGAAACAAGTTGTCAGCTTAGAGACACTGTACTTACTGCCCTAGGGTCTTTCATGCTGCTCGGGGTAGTCCTGTGCTCACAGATGACCCTTAGAACCCAGCGAAATAGAGGCCTCACTAGTTTTCTGAGTCCAAACACACAAAGCATGTTGGTTACCTGTAAGATGCAAGAGAATGCTGAGTGAGGTGGAAGCTCTGTGTGTGTGTGTGTGTGTGTGTGTGTGTAACTTTGTTTTGCCTATGCTAATTTTCTGGAATTAGTTTGTCATCAAGTGGAAATTGTAAACATCTGCTAATAGAAATCTGGAGAGAGCGAGCGTTGGGCTGAGTGAGGATGCCTATCTGGATCTCACTCCACAGTTCAAGCATCCCCCTTTTCTCTTGCCTATTGCAGCCCGATCAGCATGGGATGCATTCTTGATAAAGTCTCAGAGGACGTCCATATACTACACAAAATGAGGATATTTTAGTCACCTTTTTAGGGAAAGTTCTACCACCATTTGTATGGTCTCATGTTTTTGTCATCCATTGATTCCATGTAATTAATTTTATATGTTATATTCTTTGTTTCAGAAAAACTGTACAACTCCAGTGGACGAGATTTAAGAAGGGCTCTTTTCTCTCTGAAGCAAATATTCCAGGTAAAAAGGGGGGGGGGTAAGAGTACTCTTAAACTCTGTTTTTGAATTAAGAGATGAGATACAGACAAATTCATTAAACCTTTCACTCATTACGAAGCGGAAAATCTCTTTAGAGTACCACGTACATTAGATCAGAATATAAATCGCATATTTATATTACAGCAAACATTTCAAAGGAAATGAAAAAGTAAAGGTAGCTTTATCAACTTGTCGTGTTTCCTGCATTTATTTCAGATTCCTAAAAAAGAAGAGCGTTTTCATGGATATAATTGATGTACTGTGTTCTGTTTGGCAGAACCATTCTATTCCCCCACCCCACCCTGACTTCACCTACCATTCCACCCTGTTCCTCTCTATAGAATGATGAATTTCATGCTTATCACACACAGGCTTCTGTATGAATGGCAAATAGTTGCTAACAATATGTGATACTGTTTTGCATCAACTTTATATGTGTTTTTTATGTTGTGTATATCATACTGCACTTTACTTAATGAGAGTGGTCTAGCCTTGACCCAAGTAGCTCCGATCAGGCATTGCATTGTGCGAGTAAACAACCAGTTGCTTTATTCATTCTCTCATTGGCAGACGCTTTGGCTGAGTTCCAGTGTTTTGCCATCATAAACCGTGCTGCCAGGGACAAGTGCCCCTGAACACCGTGTCTGCATGCTTGTGGAAGTCTCTCGTTCAGATTTCTGTCTTAGCTCTCTCTCTCTCCTGAACCTTCTCTCCTTCCCAAATCCTGAGGAAGTCATGAGCATTGTGACAGGTTTGTAGCCAAACTCAAAGACTGTCACCATGTGAGGCGACAGAGGAGAACCATCAGGAGATGAATTCAAGGAGGAGATGATGTTTGTATTGAGACTCTGTCTGACTAGGCTCATTGTTCATCTCTGTTGTGATTTTGGACTCTACACCATATTAATTTTCTCCTCAGTTCCAGCCTATCTACATCCTTAAATGATATATTTTGTTGATAGTAGTTGGAGCCAGAGTAGCATCCCACTTCCTGGGTATCTGCCTGTCTGAGGGGCAGTAGGTGAAAAAGACTAAAAATGATCCCAGGTCTAGGTTTTTGTTCTTTCCTTAAACTTCACAGTCCTCCTTGTATCTTTTCCTAGAGCAGATTCTCCCCATTTGTGTCCCCATTATAGAGCAGATTCCTTTCTTCCTCTTTTCAGGACTCCAGGCATGAATCTTGACTGAACCCTTGTGCTGAACCTCTCCGAAATGCCTTGGAGCTTAAAGCTTCCCCTTAGTTCAGGCCTTCTCTCCTTTTACCTGGAAAGATGCGACAGCTGTCTAGAGGCACTGCCTGCAGTTGGTTCTCCCCTTCCCAGCCCACTCTTCAGCTTTCCACTAGAGGGGTTTGGGGAAGTCATCTGCTTGCTGGTTCCATGTTGTCTTTTGAGTGACATCTGTATTTTTTTGGTTCAGCATTGAAGCATTCCTTGATAGGACCTCTGCTCACTTCTGTTTCCTCGGCAGCATCCTGAGCTCCACCTGCAGTGGATGTCAGGCCTCCTTTTCTGCTCTGTTGGCTCTGACTCTATATTGCCTCTTCCCAGAATGCTTTGCCGCTCCACATTCACTCTCCGTGTCTCCTACTTTTCATCTTGGTATCTACTCCTGCTACCAGGAATCCTTTCCTTAAATGACTCTCTCATCCCAGTCAGGGCATCCAAATGTCTTTTAAGTATGCTGTAATTGAAGTTAATATTGCTGGGCCCTTTAAGAGTCCTCTATTTTTTAGTCTGTGAGCTCTCTGAATTTTTATTGCTGAGTCTTTGGGACCCAGTTTAGTGCCTGATGATACTAGGTGATGAATGATGGGACTGGATGTTTTGAATAGTCTTCTAGCAGATGCCAGAACATTCCTTCTTTCCTCTAGTCTAGTAAATACTGTTCTGACTAGTCAATTGTTCCAGAGTTCTACTTCCAGTGTCTGCGTTTCCCTTTTACTTAACTTATAGTCAATGGGTAAGTTGAATTTCTTTACTTGGACTTCTGCTTTGGTTCTATGAAAAGGAAAATAAAATAGCTTGGGATATTTTCCCTTTAACTTCCAAGTAGTTGTTAGTTACCCTTGTTATAGGTCAGAAGCAAACAGGCTCTGCTGGCAGAAAAATGTCAGTTATGCAATGTTGGAGCTACATATGAAAGGACTGGTCAATTTAGCCAAGGAACGAGATTGGTCAGCTGCTATGCAAATGAAGTACATAAAATTCACCCAATAGGAATAAGCAACTTAGCTCTATGAGGAGCTGACTCTATAGAGTTAGTTGAAAAGCAGAATGAGAAGAGAAGAAACTTAAAGAGTGCTGAGTGATTGTGGGCAGAAGGTTCTCAGCAGTGCTGAAAAAATCTGCTGTTCAACACTGAAGAGAATAGCCTTCTAGTCCTGCCTGTATTCTTCCCCAGACTGATTCCTCACAGGATAGGACACGGTTTCAGAGACGTTGTTCATAGGGTCTCTGTGAGTTGTACTTGACTCAGTGACACCTAACAACAACAACAACAACAACAACATCGAACATAGAGAAAAAGAATAAGTGGCAAGGGAGAGTGGTCGATCTCAGATAGAGTTGCACAGCACCTTGGAGAAGTTGGAAATCTTGGGATGTATTTACATTCTGATTCATAGGAATCAGCATTGTACTGATGCTTATAAATGGAAGAATTCACATCATCACCATAGTGGTGGTGGAGTGTTAATGTTGCTTTTTCTGAGACTGGTGTATGTGCCTGCTATTTTAATTCTGCCATCTTTTAAGATTCTTCAGAATTAAAATTCTTGATGTGTAGTGGGGGGAAAGAAGAAAAGTAGAGCAGATCAAGCTGTGAACTTTATACTTCTAATTGTAAATACAGGAATGAAACTATGTTGGCACATTTTATCTTACCCTGAAACAGACCAACATATTTCCAGATCTGTGAAAGGACTAAGATTGATGATCATTGCATTAGCACAAAGCCCTCACTAGCACTGATAGTATTATCTTAATGTGCAGAAAGAAACAGGACTCGTTGGAGAAATGGCTGATTCTAGGTCTGGAAACTGGATTATGTTCAACAAAGAGCAAGGAAGCTATCGCTATTAATAAGGATGATCAAGGCCAGTCGAACACAGCAAATTGAAGGGTCTCATGATCATTGGCTGAAGATGAGACTAAACACAATACATATATATATATATATATAAATTGCAATAGATTGAAACACATCAGTAAGTCTGAGCTGATGGGCTTATAATTATTAAGATAATAGTGGCTTGGTAGCTATTGGAAATATATTAGTGAGAATCACTAATTTTGAAAATTGGTAAGTAATGGACTCTCACCTTTTTTCTTATCTTTCCACCTGCCGACTTTTGTGTTATAGTTATTAGGTGTCAGTAAGTTGATTTTCACTTAAAGTGACCCTTTGCATAACAGGATAAAACACTGCTCAGCCCTGTGCTGTCATTACGGTTGCTGTTAGGCTTGAAGTCATTGTTGGAGCCACTGTTTCATTTCATTTCATTGAGGGTCTTTCTCCTTTACCAAAGATCACTTTCTTTTCCAGGAACTAAGGAGAACTGATGCCTTTGAGCTGTGGTGCTGGAGAAGAGTATTGAGAATACCATGGACTGCTAGGAAAACAGATTTGTCCTGGAAAGGGTTAAACCGGGTGGCTCCTTGGAGGCAAGGATTCCGTCTAACATACTTTGGACATGTTGTGAGGAGAGACCGGTCCTTGGAGAAGGACATCATGCTTGGGAGGGTGGAGGGATGGCGCAGGAGGGGAAGGCCCTCTATGAGGTGGATTGATTCAGTGACTGGGATAATTGGGATGGGAGTGTCAGAGACAGTGCGATTGGCACAGGACAGAGCGGAGTTTAGGGCTGTTGTACATAGGGTCACTATGAGTTGCAAGCGACTCGACGGCACATAACAACAACAACAACAACACCCTTATTGAAAACATGACAAAATCTCACCCTTCTAGTCTCCAAGGAGTATTCTAGCTACACTTTTTCCTGGAAAGATTTGTTGTTTGTTCTCGTGGCAGCCCATGATATAGCCTTTATTCTTCACCAACACCGTCATTCCAAGGTATCAGTTCTTCTTCAGCTTTTCTTATTCATTCTCCAACATTCACATGATGGTGAGGTTAATGATAAATACCATGGTTTGAGTCAGGCACATCTTAGTTTTCAAAGTGACATCCTTCCTCATTAGCCTTCTAAGGAAGTCCTTTGTAGCAGATGTGCCCACTTAAATACTTTGGTTGGTTTCTTGACTGTTATTTCCATGGAAATTGATTGTACATGCAAGTAAAATGAAATTCTTGACATTTTCAACCTTTCTTGATGCTACTTACTGGTTCAGTTGTGAGGTTTTTTTTGGGATTTTTTTTAGGTTGAGGTACAAACGATACTGAAGACTTTGAGCTCCATTAGTGAGTACATCAGGCCATCTTCACTTTCAGCAAGAAAAGTTGTGTGTCATCCGCATATTGCAGGATGTTCCTAGGTCTCCTGCCAATCCTGATGCCACCTTCTTCACATGGTGTGAATACAACTGGGTGAATTTTACACACTTCATATTTCATACTATTTGGATTATTTGTTCAATATCTAGAAAGACTACGATCCTGGTGCACACCTTTCCTGATTTTAAACCATACACTAGTATCCCCCTGTTCTTTGCACTATTCAAACAGCTGTGTCTTGATCTATGTGAAGGGTCTATGTGAGCACAGTAAGTTTTTAGAATTCCTACTACTCACAATGTTATCCATACTTTGTTATGGTCTCAAAGTCAAATGTCTTTGCATTATCAATAAAATACAGACAAATGTCTTTCTGGCAGTTTATCAGCTTTCAGTCAAGACTTGTCCCATGCCGGCAGTCTTATCCCTTACTCTACATCTTCTGAATCCCCGTTGAGCTTCTGGGAGTTTTCTGTTGATGTACTGCTCTAGCCATTTTAATAATGATCTCCCACAAGACTTTACTTGTGTATAATTTTAAAAGTATCATTCAATACTTTCCACATCCTTTTTTTGATCCTTCCAACATCATTCATTATTTTGCCCATAGGATAATTTATTATTACAAAGTGAAGTTTAATTTTTTCCCCTCTAGTTTTTTTAACTTGAGAAATGCTGAACATGTTCTTGTCTTTAGTTTCCTCACTCTAGTTCTTTGCACAATTCATCATAATTCTTGGTCTCCTCAATGAACGGCTCTTCCCTCTTACATCATCATTTCTCCCACTCACTTTAGCTTCTCTAGATTTAGGAACAAACTTCAGAGTCTGTTCTGACATTTGTTTTGATATTCCTTCTTTTCATGTCGTGTGTGTGTGTGTGTGTGTAGATACTGGGGAGCGAACCCAGTTTTCATGTCTTTTTAATGACCTTTTTCTTCCTTCATGTGAGTAAGATATTTTAATGTCATCCCATTACTTGCCTGTAGAACTCACCTTCTGGCATTATACCAGGTAGTCTCCCATTGCTTTTTATAAGGTTTTCATTGACCAGTTACTTAAGGATAGATGACAAGTCCTATTTCAAATTCTGTCTTAGTCTGGAAGTTATACTAAAACTTGTCCACCATGGGTGACCCTGCAAATACTGGAAATGTTGTTTTGATGTTGTCATTATGTGTCGTCAAGTTTCCTGTGACCCATAGCGACCTTAGGTACAGCATCTCTGAAGCCTGCCCTGTCCTGAGCCAGTCTCACTGACTCCGACACACCTACCCACATTGCCCCAGTTACTGTATCAGTCCATCTCATCCGGAGTCTTCCTCTCCTGCACTGTCCCTTCATCTTTCCGAGTATGATGTCCTTCTTCAAGGACTGGTCTCTCCTGGCCACATGCCCAAAGTGTGTGAGCTGGAATTTCAAAATTCTAGCCTCCAAGAAGAAACTTGGTTTCACCCTCTCCAAGAAAGACTTATTTGTTTTCTTGGTAGTCCATGGTATGTTCCAGACTCTTCTGCAGCACTACAACTCAAAGGCATAGATTCTCCTTCTGTCACCCTTCATCGTTGTCCAGCTCCCTGATGCATAGTAAGTGATTGCGAAGGCCATGACCTGGGTCAGGTGGACCTTAGTCTCTAGATTGACACCATTGCTTTTCAGTACTCTGGAGAGGTCCCTGAAGGCAGCAACATGAAGTTTACTAGCTGCACAATAACTTTACAGATTAGGGATGTTAGGGGAAAGATCTGTGTATAAAGCTACTCTAGCTAATAAATATGAAGACCAAATACTTAAAAGTTTGGAAGTTTGAACTCACCAGCTAATAAACCCCTTACTGACATTGTCAGTTCCAATACACAGCATCCCTCCTTTGGGTTTCCAAAGCTGTAAGTCACAATGGGGGGAGGGAAGGCTACTCTTTTTTTCTCCCTCAGAGGGCCTTGGCTGGTGGATTTGAAGTGCTGTAGATGCGAGGTTTTTTGGTTAGCAGGGCACCTTGCTATGGACTACAGCAGCAGAGCTTCACACCAGTTAATATATTAGAAAGAATAAGTGCTTAGTTGTTAGCTATAATGTTAGTGGTTCAAATCTACCAGGTGTTCCATGGGAGAAAAATGGACAGTTTCCACTTGAAAAGATTTATAGCTTCAGAAACACAACAGAGGACCACCAGGAGCCTGAACTGACTTGGCAGTGGTGTTGAGGGGTTTTCTTTTGTGTGTGGGGTGTTTGTTACTATTTTCCTGCTTGTGATGATTTCTTAAAATATGAATTAACAAATGTTTAAGTGTTAAACATTCTAGACCTTCTGATGTAATATAAATTATAAGCTATAAGTAGATGTGATGTGACTTTTGAAGGAAATATACCAACACTGATGTTGGCCAAGACCAAGCTGATAAAATGAACCCAGGATCTGGTCATGCCTCTGTCTGCAGTGACTATTATCTCGGAGGTAGGCATGTATAAAACTGTACCCCAGGGATGTAATCCAGCCTGTGGTCCACTCTACTGGACAAATGATCTAATTTCTTCCACATATAAATGTCAAGAGGGAAGTACTGGCAAAACACGTTAATTAAAAGACGTTTAAGAGTCATATCAGCTAATTTCCACATGTGGATCATATTTGGATCTCCTTCCAAACTGTTAAATCCAATATGACATTTATGAGATAGTTGGAAATTCAATCACTGGCTGAAAATTGCAAACTATTAACGTATTACCACAATAAAAAGAAACTGTTAAAATGTTAGGGAGCCCTGGTGGCCTCGTAGGTAAGGAGTCATGCTGCCAGCTCAAAGGCGTGCTGAAGAAAGATAGGCTGTCTCCTCCTGTGTGATTTATAGGCTCTGAATACCCACTGGTGCATCAGCTAGGGATCTGTTTTAAGTTGATGGGAAGGAGGGAGAGAGGAAGGGAGGGAAAGAGAGACACACAGAGATACTAAAGTATTCATTTCATATTTAGATATTATTGATATATAATTTTTATATTGATAAAATTTATTATTTTTTATACTTTTTAAAATTTTATTAATCTTAATGAACGTTTACAGAGATTTTGGATTTCCATTCATTCATTGTTTCATTTTTCTCCCTTCCCTCCGCCCCTCCCCAGTTTGCTCTTTTCTTTGAAAAGTAAAAGAAAAATTCTTTCATTGTTATACAATCCTCCCCTCCCCCAGGACACTCCACTATGCAACCTTCATTCTGGACTCTTGTCATAAGCATAATACCCAATCATTTATCGCTTTTAAACTGTTCTCTCCCTCATCTGTTTCAATGCAGTATACATAATTTATCCAATTTTTCCAGAGTCTCACTGCAGCCCTGATGTCAGTCTCGTTCTACAACAGTGGCACTATGCAGTATTTGTCTTTTTGTGACTGAGATACATAATCTTAAAAAGAATTTATTTTGGGGATACATATTGGAATATCATGAGTCAAATGATGCCATTTTTAGATTTGCTTCAAAATAATACGGGGGGTGGGAAGGATGAGATTACAACTGGAACAAGACTGGATTGACTTGTATGGTACCTGTGCTACTTGATGAAGAACTCAAATGTAGAACAAATTTAGACTTTTTTGCTTTTACACATCCCTTTACTGTACTCACTGGTATAATTCTCTGAATTCTCGGGGCAGTTATTTCTATCTTTCTTCAGCAAATGAATATTTTTGGGGAGACTTTGCCAGATCCATGTAAGCAAGGAGAACGTCTTAAAGGAAATTTACAAGGATACTTGTTTACCATCTGTTTCGAAATCCATATACATATTCACAAAACAGCACTGTACTAGTGAGAGCAATGCCTAAGACACTGAGTGACTTCCCCAGGCAGCAAGCTGTCTGGTTGCTGTGACTGCCTTCCTTTCCACACCTCCACCATCTCTTCTGTGTTCTCTATCTGAGAAGGCTCTCTTTGAAAGGAGACTTTAAGGGCCAATAAAACAGAGACATTGGCCATCTGGCTTGAGTTGACTATTCCTGGGCTAATAAGAACCACTAAAAAAAGTGATCATATGTCTGTTATAGAAATTACTCCTTAATTCAGTAGCTTTAGGAGATGTATTTTTAAAAATCTAGTACATCACCCATTTGGCAAACATTCCCAATGTATTTCATAAATTTGTATTCTCTAAGCAGCTTATCTACATAAGTCCATAGTCTTTAGTTAAGGCCCCAGATTCTTTCTATAAACACTGTCTTGCCTACCCAGGGCCTTTGCCAAATGCCAGACAGTAAATTCTCTGCTATATTAATATTAGTGATTAGCCTGAGTGGTTTCTTGAGAGCCCCTTCTCACTCTTTCACCATGAAGTCATGTGTGAATCTAGTTTTAGTTAAAGTAATAAACATTTGTTACATGCTTGGAAAAAGTTTCAGACTAGACATGAGCTCATCTAAATGTTCACTTTTCACATGTGCTGGTGGAAAGGGATATGGATGGAGAGAGAATTATTTCTTTTATTTCCTTGTTACATAGGAGTGTAAAGTAATTTTCCAAAGAGTCCTGATATTGTCCCATTTTCTCTTTCTTCCAAGGCCATGATTATCTTAAATGTCTGAGCTAACACAGCTGTCTTTCATTACCCCCTCCCCCACGTGCCCTCTCACCACATTAACAGCCCTTTCTGGGTTCAAAGGGAGCCTGGGCCTGCCTGCCCACATTTAGCTCAAGTCCCCCATCCATATAATTGGAAAATGCCATAAAATCAAAATAAAGGGCTGATTTCATAGAGGGACAGGAGAATGATGCCAATTTGTCTAAAGTGTTTCGTTTTCCTTTTTTTGGAGATACACCCTGGTTGCTGACTACGCCTGTAATAACCTTTCATTATTCTATTAAGCTTTCTGCTTATTTACATCTTTGAGGTTTTTACATTTTTTTTACTTTGTTATTACAATTTAAGTTGAATGTTCCACTCTTATTCTGGATGCATTTGAGACAAGGGGTGCATTCTGGATGCATTTGAGACAACTGTTCAGCTTTAGAAATTACCTGAAACTGGTGGTGAAAAAAAAATCCCTGTTGATAGAGCTTCATAGAACTTAATACTACAGAAAAATTATTAAGTTTGGGGTCACAGGGCATGGCGACTGTGTGACAGTAGTTCATGATCTTGACCGTTCTTGAGTCTTAGTACCTTTATCTGTAAAGAGAAGGCAGAATTAGATTGCTGTTGTTATTAAGTGCTGTTGAGTTGATTGTGACGCATGGCAACCTATGAACAACAGATCTGAACCCTGTCCTATCCTGGGAGCCCTGGCCCGGTAGGTAGGAAGTTATGCTGCCAACAGTGTTCCCGAGGAATGTGAGAGAAAGTTTTATTATCCTTGCCTCCAGTGCACCATTTCCAAGACCTGTCTGTCCTTTTGGAAGCCCAGGGAATATTTAGCACTTTTCTCCCACCCATAACTCAAAAGGCATTGATTGATTCTTCTATGATCCTTATTCATTGCAAGTTGTTGTTGTTGTTGTTATGTGCCATCAAGTTGCTTATGACTCATAGTGACCCTATGTACAAGAGCTCTAAATGCTGTTCTATCCTGTGCCAACCTAGCCATCTCAAACGCACTTATTCCCACCGGTCCAGTCACAGAATCGATCCATCTCACCGAAGGTCTTCCTCTCCTTTGCTGCCCCTCCACTCTGCCAAACATGATGTCCCTCTCCAAGGACCAGTCCCTCCTTGCAACATGCCCAAAATATGTCAGACGAAGCTTCAGAATCCTTGACTCCAGGGAACACTCTGGCTTCACCCTCTCCAGGACAAATCTGTTTGTTCTCCTAGCAGTCCATGGTATATTCAACACTCTTCTCCAGCATAGTAAGTAATTAAAAAAAATTAGATTAGTGATTTTCAAATTGGATGTTCTTTGGAATTACCTGTGGATTTTAGTTGTAAAACCTGTGGCTTTGTGATTAAATCAGTCTGGCAGGTCTTTGCTGCTGATTTTTTTTTTTTAAATTTTATAATCTGGTCATGATGCTGAACCCTGTGCCATTGGGGTGTCAGATGTCATAATGGTTGCCCTTGGTGGACAGTGTTTGGTGGAGCTCCCAGTTTAAGACAGTTTAAAACAGGTTTGGAAGCAGGAGTGGCATCCACTTCCTAAACCGCTTGCCTCTGGAAACTCTAAGAACTTGGAGAAGTGATGTTAGTTACAGAAAGGCTTCAGGCCTTTTGTCCATAGGGTGGCTATGAGTCCTGCTCTACTTGACAGCAATCAACAACAACAGCAAGTTTTGTATTGATTTTCATGCAAATTTCTTGTACACTATGTTTATCATTCATGTACACTGTTCTTAACCTATCCCTTCATGCGCATTGTGTTTTCAAGGATTCATATTTGTTTTAAAAGCTCTCCAGGGGGTTGTAATGTGATCCAGGCAGGGTGAGAGCCGCCAGCGTGTTTCATCACCTGGCCAGCCTGCCTGTCGGATGCAGATCTAGGCCTTCCTGGACCTGCTCTGTTGCTGCCCATTTAGGAAGTTTGGAGTCAGGCTGGCTATTCTGCCTTTCTCACAGTTTCCTGTGATGCTCATCTGGAGCCCTCACTTTGAGGACCTCGGGATTTGATGCCTCCCCTGCCCAGACTTCTGTGATCAAATCTACCACCCGCAAGAAGCAGCTCTTTTGGTTACCCAATGAACAAGCTAAGCACCGGTTTACTTACTAATCTGAAGTGAATAACCTCACATTGTTTCACCACATTCAAGATTCTGCTTCTTGATTTGGCTGACAACTGTTTCTCTCCCAACCCCACAGCACTGCCCTACAGAACCAATGCCTCCCTCTTTCCAAATTCACATTCCGCACATGAATAGCCTGTGTTTACTTTGATTGTTTGGTAATTTGCCTCTGTCACTGAGGAATCATGGGATTGGTTGCCTGGGTTCTGCCTCTTCACTTATTCTGAAAGCACCTCCCCAAGGATGCTGGAGATACCACTGATGAGCTCAAGACATTTGTACAATCCTTATAACCAAGGTCCAGTCTAGTTGCCATTAAGTCCATTACAACTTGTAGGGTCCTGTGGGTATCTGTGCTGCTTTGAACTTTCAGCAGATAATTTGTCTGGCAATCACCAGACCTTTCTTCTGATATGCCTCTGGATGGGCTTGAACCTTTGGCTGTGTGGTTAGCAGCTGAGCACATTTGTTGACTAGAGTCATTAAGGATATCTGGTCAAAACCGAACTCAGATGCAACTGCTGTGAAGGTGGCTCCCTCCCATAGCGACACGCCATCCGGTTTCTTAGGCTCTAAATCCTACTGGGGAGGTGACTGCCCGTCTTTCCCTGCGAAGCCTCTTGTGGCTTCAAACCACCAGAGAATCCTTTGGGTTAGCAGTGTGACGCGCTGCAGATCATGCCACTAGTGCGCCCTTAAAGACCTCTGATAGAACACATAAATGGCTGTAAATCCTCCTCCTGTGTTATTTACAGCCTCTAAAAACCTGCTGAGGGTCAGCTATGATTAGGCTCCGACTCAATGACACTTGATGACAACAATTTTGGAAGAATATATTTCCTACAGTTAAAAACCAGAAAGATTCAGAGGCCTGGGAGAGGTTATGTGGAACCTGGCAACTTCGACAGAAAGAGAAACAAAACACCTTGATATTCTTGACCTCAAGGGATTCATTTACCTTGTGTTTCTTTGATTGCTCAGTGGCCAGTATTTGGTCTTTGGTGAACAACAATGTGAAGATTAGCTGTAATATTTTTCTGGCAACAGTTAGGATGCCCCATTGAATGCAGCTGAACAATCCTTGGGTTATAATTTTTACTTCAAAGGTTGTACATATATAGCCTGGAAGGCGAGGGACAGACTTTGAAGCATTTTCACCCCCTTTCTTTCTTGGCAGGATGACAAGGATCTGGTGCATGAGTTCGTAGTGGCTGAAGGTCTGACGTGTTTGATTAAAGTGGGAGCAGAGGCCGATCAGAACTATCAGAACTACATCTTGAGGGGTAAGTCATGACTGGGTAGGCATGCCCTCACCAGCCCCTGGAGGGTCCTGTTCAGATTCAGGAGCAAGATGGTCAAGTGACCAAAGATCTGTCCATTACATTTTTGTCATTGGCTCATTTTCCTGTCACTTGGGATCTCTTGTGGGTTATAAAGAAAATTAAGACTACTGGCTCAGTTCTTTAGCGTCTTTCTTAACTGGTGAAGTAGGGACGCACTAAGGGACTCTGGGTAAGGATTGCATTTTAAAGCTATTTTTTGCTAACTGCTCTTGTTTAGTCTGACTTATGGTGACCTTGCACACAATGGAGTGAAACGCTGTCCATTCTTGAGCCATCGTCACGATCAGTTCTGGATCAGATCATTGTGGTCCCTTAACCAGAACATTGTGGTCCCTTAAGTTGTACTCTAAGTGCCACTGAAAACTGTTGAGCATCATAGCAACACTTCAGCTTCCCTCACATGTGGGTGGTGACTGCCTGTGAGGAGCACTGGCTGGAATGAGCATGAGTCTCCTCCCTGGAAGGCGAGAATTCCAGTACCAGATCACCTTTGCCTCTGAAGGTCAGCGGTAAAACCTCTCAGAACCACAGTTGTCATTGTTGATGTGTTCTGTTGAGTTGGAACTGACTCACACTGACCCTCCAGTGACTTTTCAAGGGTAGTCGATCACATGGAGGAGATTGCTCATCCTTCTCCCATGGAGCAGCTGGTAGATTCGAACTGCATGCCTTTGGGTTTGCAGCACAGCTTCTTACATTTGTCCACTAGAGCTCCCACAAAACCAGAGAGACTAGGTAATTTCTTAAGAGAAAGAAAAATTTAATTCAATTTTTTAAAAGTCATTAAATTTTTAATTAAATTTTTTTAGTTTTAATTAACATTTTTAATTTTTTAATTCAATTTTTCATTCATGTCAGAGTGCACATTTTTTTTTTAAATAGTGAGTGCTCACCATTGACGTTGCCTGGTGCTCAGGAAAATCCTGTACCTACTCCCTGCTGTGGAGCTGATTCTAACTTGTGTCAACCCTATGTTGTTGTTATGTACCATCGAGTTGCTTGCAACTCATAGCGACTCTATGTACAACAACTCTGCTCTGTCTTGTGCCAATTGCACTGTCTCCGATACACCCATCCCGATTACCCCAGTCACTGAATCAATCCACCTCATAGAGGGCCTTCCCCTCCTGCGCTGTCTCTCCACCCTCCCAAGCATGATGTCCCTCTCCAAGGACCGGCCCCTCCTTACAACGTGTCCAAAGTATGTTAGATGGATCCTCAGAATCCTTGCCTCCAAGGAGCTGCCTGGTTTAACCCTCTTCAGGATGAATCTGTTTGTTTTCCTAGCAGTCCATGGCACCCTCAATATTCTTCTCCAGCACCACAGCTCAAAGGCATCAATTCTCCTTCTATCCTCCCTAGTCATTATCCAATTCTCTGATGTATAACAAATGATTGCAAAGACTATGGCCTGTATCAGACGCACATTAGTCTCCAGAGAGACACCATTGCTTTTCAGAACTCTGGAAAAGTCCCTAACAGTAGACTTTCCCATGGCAATACATCTTTTAATTTCCTGGCTATTGGTGCCTAGAGTGTTGACTGTGGAGCCAAGCAAACTAAAGCTGTGAACTATCTCAATCTCTTCACCATCCATCCTGATGCTGCCAATTGGTCCAGTGGTGAAAATATTTGTCTTCTTGACATTGAGCCTCAATCCATATTGAAGGCTGCACTCCTTAACCCTCTGCAACAAGTGCTTCAGGTCCTCCTCAGTTTCAGCAAGCAGAGTTGTGTCATCTGCATAACGCAGATTGTTGATAGATCTTCCACCAATCCTGATCCCACATATCTCCTCATAGAGCCCAGCCTCCTGGATAATCTGTTCTGCGTACAGGTTGAAAAGGTATGGAGACAGGACACATCCCTGGCGTACGCCCTTCCCAATTTTGAACCATGCAGTATTTTCTTGCTCTGTTCTGACAACTGCCTCTTGGCCCAAGTATACGTTTCGTATTAGACCGATCAAGTGTTCTGGGATTCCTATTCTCAGAGTGAGCCACAGTTTGTTATGATCCACACAGTCAAATGCCTTTGCATAATCAGTGAAACACAGATAGACACACCTCTGGTATTCCCTGCTTTTGGTCAAGATCCATCTAACATTAGCTACAATATCCCTAGTGTCACGACCTCTTCTAAACCCAGCCTGGACTTCTGGCAGTTCTCTGTTGATGTGCTGTTCCAGTCATTTTTGGATGATCTTCAGTAGAATCTTGCTTGCATGTGAAATCAATGATATTATTCTGTAGTTTCCACACTCTGTTGGGTTCTGTAGTTTCCACACTCTGTTGGGTCACCCTTCTTTGGGATGGGAACAAATAAGTGATGTCAACCCTATATAGGACATTCCTACGCCATAAGGTCTCCAACCTTGTGAATCTGTACACGGGCAGGCTGCCACATCTTTCTCCTGTGAAGCAGCTGATGGATTTGATCTATCAGCTTTTGGGTTAGCAGCCCCACAGTTAACCTATTGTACCACCAGGTCTCCTTGAATTACCATACAGAGGCCGACTGAGCGCAGTGGCTGCACAAATTCCCAGATGGTGCATTGTGTGGGCAGCTCTCCCTGCCCATGAAAGAGTGTGCTGGTGTAGCATATCTCAGCTAGGCCTTATATACTGTTTTTGAATGAATGCTTTTTGTGACATTCACAGTGGCCTATTAATTCAGTGTTTTCATTTGCATCTGAAAGATGCCAGAAGCAATTACCGAGTGCTTAAGCCCAGCCAGGCTCAGGGGTGAGTCCTTTCAACCACTTGTTGCTTCTCTGTCCATGAAGAAAACACTCAAGGATCCCTCGTGGCACAGCTGTTAAGCATTCAGATGCTAACCAGAAAGTCAGTTGCCTACACCCACGAGTCATTCCAAAGGAAAAAGATGTGGCAGTTGTCTTCTGTGAAGATGTGCAGACTTGAAAACCCTGAGACAGTTCCCTGCTGTCCTCTGAGGTCGTTGTGACTTACATTTGACTGAAAGGCAGTGAGTTTGGGTCAGGGCTCTTCTCAAAATGTAGGGAGGCCCCATGTTTCCACTGCCTTCGCCATGGACTTGCCTTCATGCTTTGCTTTTCAAATGTTGGTCGTGTATTGAAGGCTAGAAAGCTCGCCATGTCCTGTCTTGTAAATGAGCAAGCCCTCACTCCTGCCGGGATTATGCAGGATGCCCTCTTTTCTGTGGAATGGAGATGCTTTCACATTCCCGCCCCACATCCACGCATCTCTAGAGACTCCTGGGAATCCATGTGCTCTGCGCAGACGCCAGCACATTCTGTCTAAGCAGATGTCTGGGGAGTAGAGATGTGCATTTAAAACCTCTTAAATGGAGATGGCACGTTTCCTGTGTGTGACTTCTGTATTTTCATACAAAAAGACCATCTTTTTTACAGGTTATGTTCCCCTGTGTGACTGAAGAGCTTTGTACATCAGTGTTTTTTCAGGTTACAGACAGCAGCCACTCAACATTTGCCACCAAGTGGCAAATGTCTTAGTTGTCTTTGTCCCCCATGAGGTGTACTGAGTGCTCTGAAGAAGTTGTGTATTGTAAAGTTTCCTCAGGTGTGTGCAGTCTTGTACGCGTTCAACTTAAAAGAAAACAAGAACATTTGGAAAATACAGTACGTTTCTGCTTGTGTTGCTGGAGTGGTATGGATTTGTCTTTATTTTTGTGTGCAGCCCTCCGTCAGCTCTTTTAAGACCCAGGCATCTGTTGCTTTTCCTTTAGGATGTATCTGCTGAGACGTAAAGATAGGTTTTGAGTTTCAGTGCAGCCAGGAGCCCTCCAAAAATATGAGTCGGCTGCTGGGAAGAGGTCTTAAATGTACAACATGTAAAAATAATATTTGTCTGACTTATTATTGTTGGATGGTTATACCTAATGATCTAAGGGTTTGGGGTTTTTTGCCCCCTCTGATAGCTGGTATTTAATGTAAATCTACTGTAGAATTTTATTTCTCACACTAATTCCTATTGAAGTCTGGCCTATATTCTTGAAAACTTCAACTTTCCACACACATCACTGAGGTTTTACTGTGTGTAGTTCTGATGTCAGAGGCTAGGGACCTCTGCACAATTTGATGCTGCATTAGAGATTTGCCTGTGAGGTATGGGGCCTGATACACTGGCAATATCACATATGATTTATATGTTTAGCAATTTTATATAGGTGATAGTGACTCACTGATAGCTTGGTGGTAGAATTTTCATTTTCAATTCAGGAAACCTAAATCTGATTCCCTGGAAGTGTGTTTCTTGTGAATTTATCACCTATCTCTTAATTGGGGGCTTATATGTTGCTGTGATGCTGAAATGTGTCAGCAAGATTTTCAGACCATACATACAGTGTGGCTGGTGGAGGATGGCAGGGATGAATTTTACTGCCTTCGTAAAACAGAAGAATTCCAGTCAACCACAAATCAAGGACAATTCTAGTGAGGAATATGCCTTCACATGCTACACTTTTCTGTAATTCTTTTTTTTTTTTAGTTTTTTAAATTTTTCTACTAGTTTATTTACAAAATTAAAGTACAAATTTGAAAACATTCTTTCTGAAATTCTAATACCAGTTATCTCTCCCACAGCTCTCACTACTACACTAGTTCTTGCAATGGCCACACAGAACTCACACACCACACTCGCAGGTACAGGCATTTTTTTAGCAAGTAATAGATTACTTCACTGCGTCTTTGAATTGTGGTGCTGAAGAAGAATAATGACTATTCCATAAATCACCAAAAGAGCAAACAAGTCTGTCTCTGAGGAAGAGTAACTAGGGTGCATCTCCCATACTTTGGGCATGTTGTCAGGAGAGACTGACCTTGGAAAAAGACATCATGCTGGGAAAGGTGGAAGATTAGAGAGAAGAAGACCCTCAACAAGGTGGATTGACATAGTGACTGTTAACAGTGGAATTGAACATTTTGCAGGTTGTGAGTATGGTACAGTATAGGGCAAGGTTCAGATCTATTGTTCATAGGGTCACTGTGAGTTAAGTATACTTGGTGGCACGTAACAACAACAACAATAGCAAGTTCAGATCAAAAATACTCAGGATACAATTCTTCAATCAGAAAAAATCTCCTCTCATTTGTGTTCCCAGGAAGGCCTTTCTCTGACCCAGCCATGTGGCTTTGGCCTTTGCCCTATGAACTGGCAAGGTTCACAAAGCTCTTTCAGTTCTGTTAATTATGTGACACCTTCTCCTTGCAATCAGTAATCTTTTTTTTAATGAAATTTTACTAATTTTAATGAACATTTACAGAGATTTTGTCCATTCATTCATTGTTGCACTATTTTCTCTACCTCCCCCAGTTCATTCCTCTTCCCCCCCATGAAAGTGTTTTAATTGCCCCATTGCCACAGTGCTTGTCAAAACCAGTTCTGATTAATCTCCTTTGTCAGTGTGTCCTTTGCCATTCCCTATCACTCCTCCCCAAGAGAAACTTCACCCTGATTCATAAGGAAAAGGGGATGGCATATTCTCTTAGCTACTTCCTGCTGTAAAGGGACACTGTAGGTTTCAGGATGAAGATCTTCTCTCACTACTCTAAAGGGCCCCTTTGGCAGTAGGAAACACATAGACTATTATGGAGATTGATTTTGGAATTTAGATGCACTGTTATCAGTTGGCTTCGTCATCCATGTTCAATCCTTGAAGATGTATCATGAAGCTGTTGCACCCTAGAAGACACAATTTTAACTAACAAGTTAAAAGCACATGAGTCAAAAATTAAAAGCAATAATATTCCAAGTAGAGGTTCTAATAGTGGCACAAATCAAGTTACAGAGGGAAGGTAGTTCTTAAAATAAAAGGCTTCAATATTGACTAGCACTTTGTCTATTATAGTATGAAGGTTAGGAACCACAAGATGTAGAGGCTCAACTATGTCATTTATTGTTCTTAAGTCCTGGACCAAATTCCATCTACCACTGGGTTGTTTTACAGCTCAGAAGCCCGCATGCAAGGCAGAGGTGAAATGAGGAACTGCTTATGAGGTTTTCCGTCAATTCCAACAACTAAGAAATAGTGAGAAGAGTTGGGACCTTAGAAGGGTTTTAGGACCAAATAGTAGGCTCTTGTGTCCAGGAGAAAATGAATATACTTATCAGTAATGTTAATGCTCACCCACAGCTCTTCTGGGAGGATCTAAATCATTGAAGCGTCCTCCTTTGTTTCCAGCTGGGAGCTGGGGCCTGTCAGTCCTGTCAGCCACGAGGACCTGTGGGCTGCTCTTGGCCATGTGTCCTTCAAATTCACACTTAAAGCAAGTGAGTGAGAGCTTCCTCTCTACTCCCTTGCCTATATGTGGCTCTCATCTGTGTGGTGGAGTGGCCCTGGGGGAGGGTTTGTAAAACAAGGAATGATTTTTTTCTTTTACTTTTCTGAGAGGGTACTGTACTGGGGGGCGAGGCTTGAGAGGGGAGAAATGGGCAACAGTGGATGAATGGAAATCCAAAGCCTCTGTAAATTTTTACTGAAATTAATAATAAATTTAAATTTAAAATATTTAAGTTAGAGTAAGGAAGGCAATGGATTTATAACTGCTCATGCTAATAACACTATATCATGGCATGGAGGAGGAATAGTGGAACTGTATCCACATTTACAATTTTCTTCTTACCAAAACCATTTATGGAAAATAGGAACTGCATTGGAACATGTATTTCTGGATTGGAAATGATGATATTGTTAATATTTCTAGCCTTAAACTTAAAATATTATATTGTTCAAAATTATATTTGTTTAAATTTTTCCCTCTTTTAACAACTGGGATCTAGAGGGAAGAGAAAAGACCAGAGAATGGCCAAAATTATTGGGGCAGCTATTGCTGCCAGTTTAAGGCCTATGTCAGGAAAAGAAAGTCTTATTTATAAACAGTGCCACCCAAAGGTAATAAAGGAGGTCAGAATTGCAATCAGTAATCTTATACCTGGAAGTACTTGGTTCTGGTTCCTGGGGTTAGCAGTTCAAGATGAGCTCTGTCTTGCCCTTAGTCTGGTTCTCTTTCACCGCTGCTGCCATAGCTACTGTATTTTGTGCAACAATTTATGGCCCCAAAGATTTGCGACACCCTGCTCCTTTTTTCTTGCTCGTAGTGAGAGTCCTGCTTTCTGCCTCTGAAGTCTAGCGGGATGGCAAAACTGACCAATCTTCATGTTAGTATTCTGCACATTTATCTGCATGTTCTCACCCAAAGAGTGATATGTACCTTATTTACAATATTAGCAAATTAACTGTCCCTTCAGTGGGCTACAAATGCCTAACATTTGCATTGCCGTATTCAGCCACATGGGAAGAGCTACATCCACAATCACTAGGAAAGCCAAATTAATGATCTTCTATAGTACACAGAGTAGGAATAAAGGCCTGGCGATTTACTGCTAAAGACCAAACATGGAAAAAACCCCATGGATTATAATAGTCTGATTTGAACTTGATCTTGGCGGTGCCAGAGGACCAGGCACTGTTTTAGTCCTGTGAGCTTGAGTTTTCTTTTAAGTCTGGACAGCTGATGAGACAATCTGCTTTTGGGGAGAAAAAAAAAGAAATGAGCAGAAACTCATTTCAGCTACTGCTTCTGCTTATATATCAAGGGAGACTATGTCTTAAGATCTAATTTTAGGTGAAGAACATTGACTCACTATTTCACCCAAAGCAAGAATACCACTTAATCGTTAACTAGCCCCTTGCCATTGAATTGGTTCCAACTTAGAGTGAACCATACATCAGGTAGAGCACAACAGTCCTGTAGCGTTTCCAGGACTGTAAATCCTCATGGAAGCCTTGTTGTTCTCTCTCCAGCAGCTGGTGAATTCAAACTACCAACCTTATGGTTAGCAGCCAGATGCCTTGATCACAGGGCTACTCCTGCTAACCACCTCATCATTAAATACCTCAGTCTCTCTCCGAGTTTTTAAAAGCTAGGCATGATGTTAAAATGCACTAGTGCAACTTTTTCACTTTAGAAGAAAATGTCAAATATTTTGTTTACACATACAGTATGTTTTAAAACAATTTAAAAATTATTATTAACATTTAAAAATGGTGAGATTTTATGTGGGTTGTTTTTTTTTTAAGTCTAGATTTCAGTCTTCTTTGGAAAAACCAATAGTAGAAAATTTTAATGTCTTGCCAAATCCTGCTCCACAACATAGCACCGTAGGGGGGGAAATACCACATGTATCAACAGATATCTTAATGAAGATTAGGACTTATGGCCAAGTGGGTTTTCCCCCCTGTATCTATAAACCAGAAATTGAATTATGGCAGAAGCCCACCCCCCGAAATAAAAATGTTGGAGAGAGAGCGACACAGCAGCATGATCAAATGGGCAGTTAAAGCGACATCTCCTGTCTTAAGAACTGTGGAAGTCTGTATTTTGTCACTTCAGAGGTAAGGAGAAGAGCAGAGGTTGGGTTCAGACTTGAGACAGCGGAAGGTGTGGATGGGCCAAGTTGGCGCCAGCAGGAGGAAATGGGAACAGAAAGGGAGAGCTTCTTACTTCCTGAACCAAGGTTAGGTTCTTGGCTGAGGTTCAAGAATCTCTCAGACCTGTTTCCCACTGAACATCCATCCCGACTCTCTTCTCCTTATGCCTGTCCTCTTTGGCAACTAACTGGCTCATAGAAGCAAGCCTTTCTCTTGCATGCTGCTAGACAGTGAGAGATTAATCCTAGTAGCTGCGTGACTAGGCTTTGATGTGTATGACATGCCCTCCCTAGTGTCCTGGTAATGGATTAGACCAGAGCTGCTTGAGACCAATGTCTATGTAGACCAGTGTCTAGGATGGAAACCTCCTCACTTGGTGCCTCTCTTCTTACTGAGTTGCTGCAAGAGCAGCTATTTCCAGTCACTAATCCAGCCTGGAGGGAGCTCTCTCTGGTGGCCCAGTGGCTAAGGAGTTGCATTGTCAAGCCAAAGGCAGGTGGTGTGAATCTACCAGCTGCTCTGCTGCAGAAAGATAGAGCCTCTCCTTCTGTGTATTTTGTTGTTGTTGTTTGACATTGAGTTGAGCACGACTCATAGTGACCCTATGAACAAAAGGCCCGAAGCCTTTCTATAACTATTGTCGTTTATCAAAGTTCATAGTTTCCAGAGGCATGTTGTTGAGGAAGTGGATGGCACTCGGCCTCTGCAAACCTGCTGGTGGATCAAGTGTGAGTCATTTCCAAGTTGGTGACACACAAAAATAATCATGGCCTAATGGGTGGGGAGTTGTGTTCCCAGCCCAAAGGTAGTTGGTTTGAAACCACCAGCTGCTCTATTGAAGAAAGAGGGTATCACCCCAGGCCATTTACTGCCTCTGGAAACATGACTTGATTCCCCCTCAACAGTGGTGACTATGAGCTAGTCATTCGGCACAAATTGCCAATCTCTGTCACCAAACTGAGCTGGCAGTTATTCTATTTGTTCTATCTGTTATGTGTGAGCTCTTAAAATTGTGATGAACATTTAAAAGCAACAGGGTTTGATATGTAAGTATAGAGTTCTTGTTTTCTTTGACAAACCAGGAAGGTTGGACCAACACCATGGGCCTCAATTAGCTGCAGTTGGTAGATGCTGCTCCCTTTCCCTGGGCCATGCTCAACCCAGAAGCACCTGACAAAACAACAACAACAACAATGAGCTCTGTTTGCCAGTCTCCACCACACTTTAATGTTATACTGTGGCTGCTCTGCTTTTCCTGGTACTCTCTGCCTTATTGTATTTAAGTTTGAAACCTCTGATTACTGACATTACAGTCTGTGACTTGAGAATTACCTCTATCTGAAGTAGATGAATGCAGCTTTAAAATAACTCGGCATAAGTTATGATGCCACAGCCAGTTGGAGTTTGATTCTCAACTCACAAGAAACCATTTTTTCTTTTCACAGTAAACTTTTTATTACCAGTTGACGTTTCTCAAAAAATCTTACAAATCTCAGCACTCTGCCTCCTCTCTGACCGAGGCCCTGACACAAGTACTTAAGCCCAGAAAACCCCGTGTCTGCAAGGACATTGCTAACTCTGCTGAGGGAACAGAGGCGAGAGGGTGTGGAGACGATTCTGGTTGGAAGCTTGGTGCATTGATTGACCCCCTTGGTGAAATAACAGTAAGGCTTTCATCTGAATCTTAAATCGTGCACCTGGGAATCTACTCCAGAAAGTCTTTATTGCCTGCTTGTCAGAAAAGAGGTCAGGATGGGTCGCTGTGATGGGAATGCCATAATGTCAAGGCTGGAAAATAAGGCCAGCTCTGGTGGGCTATTGGCAAGAAGCTGCACTACAGTCCCGAAGGCATGTAGTTTGAGGCCACCAGCTGCTCCATGGGAGAAGGATGGGCAGTCTCCTCCCATGCGATTTATTGCCTCTGAAAACTCGCTGGAGGATCAGCTATGAGTTGGTTCTAACACTAAGATACACAACAAGAACAAGATTAGCTAGATTGAAATGAAAACTGTATAAAAATAGGGTGGCAGGAATTTCTTTATAATGGAAACACCACTTTATCTAGTTTTCATTGTGAAAATTGTGATCACTTTGTGTGTTTGTGTGTATACATATATACACACTTGTGAAAGTTGCCATCATTCATTGCAAGAAGAGCATTATAATGTATAAAAACAATGACGAAAGGTTGTTTTTCTTCTTAATTTCTGTCATCCTCAGTGATATGGACACTATTATTTCTATTGATGAATATTAGAGTTAATTTTTTAAAAAATGTTTAAAATTCTGATTGTCATAAGAAGGAAAAATGTCACCTATAATCACACTAATCAGAGACAAAGACAGTGTTCCTTGGGATATATCCATGTCTGTGGGGCTTTGAGGTGGCATAAGTGGTCTGTCCTCATCTACCAACCAGAAAGGTGGCGAGTCAAACCTACCCAGTCACACAGTGGAAGAAAGAGCTGGTGATCTGCTTCTATAAAGCTTACAGCCAAGAAAAAGCTGCACAACAGGTAACATGTCATTCACGCCATTGAACTGTAAATGGGGAAGTTGTGTTGACAGAAGTTTTGGTATGTATGTTTTCATCACAATAAGAAGAGAGAGAGAAACAGAGAGACACAGAGACAGAGAACACGATTGATTGAATGGACAGAGAGAGAAAAGCAAAAGAACCCCCATGACACCTTCTCTTTAACACATGGAGAAGCTGTGATGGCTTAGTGGTAAGGAGTTACGCTGCCAACCCAAAGCTAAATGGTTTGAATCCACCAGCTGCTCTGTAGGAGGAAGATTGGACAGTCTCCTCCAGTGGAATTTACTGCCTCTGAAAATCTGCTTGGGGGGGGGTGTCAGCTGTTAGTTCTGACTTGATGGTACACTACAACAACAACAACAAATGTAGCACATGAGGTTGCCTGAGATAGAGTCAACTCACATTAGCGGGTTTTGATACACAGCTGCTTTGTACATGTATTTTATAAAATGAAGCTCCTCTCATCGTACCTTTTCAATCATGCTTTAGGGAGGCACTGCCCTCAGTCCCAGTGGCAAGGGGAGTAGTTTAAATAATGCACTTCAAAATCCCATGGACTATGCCCCTCTCCTGGTATTGTGACAGCTTTTTTATTTTGGCACACTTACCAATGTCTCTAAGCCTCAGCTTCCTCATCTGATAAAGGGAGAAAGAGAATCTGCTTTATAGTTTAGCGAAGATTAAAGGACATCATTGGATCCAGACAAAGCACTGAGTTGTATGGCTATCATTAATAATTAGAACTATCAAAGTAGTAACCATCCTTGCATGTGACTCTCTGGGAGTTAACTGAATATTGCCCAGCGTGAAATGCCAGGACCAGCCACTGATTTGATAACTCTGTATTTACAGTATTTATGTCTTGTTTGGAATTGGTTTATTGCCCTGCAGAAAGACTGAAACCTTGTTGCTGTTGGGTTGGAAGCAACTCAAAGCAGAACCTTCAGCAGGTTTTTAGAGGTAATAAATAACATGGGAGAAGGTTGCCCATCTCTCTTCCTCAGAGCAGCTGGTGGATTTGAACTGCCTGCTTTGGGTTGCCAGCATTAGTCCTTACTCACTGGGCCACCAGAACTTCCTAGTGCATTTATGCTCTCATCAGCTTTCTCTGTGCTTACCTGCCACAGGTGTACAATCCCAGAGCGATGCAACCTACTAAAGGTTGGTGGTTTTGTGTCCAAGGAGCACCTTAGAAATAAGGCTTGGTGAACTACTCTATTAAAGGGGGAAAAAAATTCAATCCTTGTAAACCCTATGGACAATAATTCTACTATGACATTCATAAGCTTGTCATGAGCAAAGCTGACTCAGTGACAAATGGCTTTAGTACTCCAGGCTTGAGATTGTCATTCCTTGTAATCTTTGTCATTCCTAGTAATTTGGGCAAACAGATGTGTCTTGTAAAAAGTGCAGCGTGCTCCTTGGAGGCAAAGATTTGTTTGTCACACTTTGGGCATGTTTCCGGGAGAGGCTATTCCCTGGAAGGGGACTTTATGCTTGGAAAAATGGAGGGTCAGTGAAAAAGACGAAGACCCCCAACAAAAGAACTGATGAGGTGACTACAGCAATAGCTCAAATGTGTCAGAGATGATGACGATGGCACAGGAAAGGACAGGGTTCAGGACTATTGTTCGTGGGATCTCTGTGAGTTGTACTCAACTTGACGGCACCTAACAACAGCAATGACAACACATTTACTGATACATTTTAAAGTCAGTTTTATAAAAGCAGTTATAATTCTGATTGTCATTGTGTTAAATCCCACCATTTGTGAAGGATTGATATCAATTAATTACTTGAGAATGCGTAAATACCTACACTTCCAATTCCTTGGATGAATCCTTTTTAAGGAAAGAGTCTTCCTTTAATCCTCACATGGCATATATGTTTCCCCTCTTGTTAAAAAATTCATGTCTAGGGAGCTCTGGTGGCCTAGTGGGAAGAAGCTACACTACAATCCCAGAGGTGCGCTGTTCAAATCTACCAGATGCTCTGCTGGAGAAGGAGGGGCAATCTCCTCCTGTATCAGTCAGATCTGATTTGATGGTACACACACACACAAAAAATAAAATAAAATAAAGGTTTGTTTTTTTTTTTTAAAAATGCATGCCTGTCTCGTTGTGGGGTTTATGGGATTTGTTTTTGTTTTCCTCTTTGCTCTTTGTTAATTGGGGCTGTTATTTATCACATAATAGAGAAGATTCTCTTATGTCTTTTGCCCGTTTGTTTAGTTTATAACTTTAGATTTTGAGTTTAATCTCCTAAGGAGAGTGCTCCTAGCCCTCTTTGGATTTTGTTCAGTTTTGGGGTTTTGCCCCAGTCTGGGGACCTCGAGGGCCCGAGTTCCTAACTGTAGCCACCACCTGGGGAGGCAAGGAGTAGAGCTGCCCCTCGTGTTTCCAAGGCTGGAGCAGAAGGCTTCGTCTTTCCCTTGTGGAGAGGATGGTGGGTCTGAACCACCTTTTTGTACTCAGTCAGTCCTTCTCCACTAGGACTGCTTTGTACTCCATGCTGAAAAATCTTTACAAAACATTTTTTTTTTTTAGTTTTGTGTTTTATTTATTTAAGAAGTTCAGGCCTTGACTGCATATTTCCGCAGTGGGTACAGGCGCTCTTTTGGCTGCTGCTTCTTGGTCTTCAGGTTCTCCTCATGCTTGTTGAGCCTTCGGCGCATGACACGTGTTTTCTTGGGCCGCAGATCCAGGGGTTTGTACTTCTTGCCCTTATAGTATTTTCTGAGGTTCTCCTTCTGAGTCTGGTTAATAACAGTGAGAACACGGGCAATGGATTTTCGGACAACTCGGATTTTGGAGAGCTTAGAAGCCGCACCACCTGTCACTTTGGCGACGCGCAGCTGGGAAAACTCCACCTTCAGATCGTCCAGCTGTTTTAACAGCTCCTCCTCCTTCTTGCCGTGAAGGTCCCGAGCCTTGATTTTGACCATGGCTGAGCCATAGAACCTGGCTGCCACCTGACCCAGGCCCTACAAAACATTTTTTATGCTTTGCTAACACGATTTTCTGTTTGGAGTGCCACGGAATTCACTGTACATCACATCCTTGTTTGTCCACAAATTCAGCCAAAGAAATTTCTTCAGAATTGTTAGCCCTATGCACACACTTGCTCATTGATGTCCAGTGAGTTTCTAAGGCTGCACATTTCAACAGGAGGAGACGGCCCATCATTCCCATGGAGCTACTGTTGGACTTGAACTTACAGAGATACACAATCTTTAAATTAGCAGTCTCACTCACTACAGGCTACACCACCAGAGCTCCCTTATATCTCTGCTTGTTCTTGTTAGGTGTCATTGAGTCGAGTACGACTCAATCCCTAGGAACAACAAATATGAACCCTGCCCTGTCCTGTGCCTTCCTCACAATCTCTGACACCCTTGAGCCCGTTGCCGTAGTCACTGTGTCCATCCGCCTGGTTGAAAATCCAACACACCAATGCCCAGAGTTGTTTGCCATTTCTGTACAGGGTGGAATTTTTCCATGGCCAGATCTCATTGCTCTCTGTTAGTGAGTGTTTCCACTTTATTCTTCAGAAGGTGCACCTCTTCTCTCCTCTCTTCTCTGCTCCCCCAGACTTTTCCACAGGATCGGCTGCTGGCTAGGTGCATCTTGATTTCCAGTCATAGTTTCCTTGGCTGGAAATTACATGTGCTCCTCTTTTATAGGGCTTCCAGTTACAAATCTAAGTTTATGATAGAACAGAATGTCTTAAGCAAACTTTCAGCCCCAAACATGGGTGAAAACTATTTTCTTGGCAGATTATTTGCTGGGAAAATATCAGCTGATGTGCTCATAGATTCCTGGATGTTGGAATCTTGAGGGCTCTTGGCAGATGGGGGCCACGTGCTGGGGGGCTGCTGCCCATTTCCTGACGCTGTAGCTTCACCACTGATGAGCGGAAGACCCCTAGCCCAGGTCGCTCTCCAACACCTGATTTGGTAAGTCAGATATCTGAACATCTGCGTCTCAGTCTACCTGTTCCAAACCTGAACCTAAGGTCACTGCAGCCGCACCATCTCCTCTGCAGTTCTGTTCATCGTCTGAGCTACCATGGAGGCCGCTTGCACGCCTTTCTCTCTCTCCCTCTCCAACTGTTTTTGTTATGTGTTGTCAAGTCAGCTGTGACACATTGAGACCCTATGAACAATAGCTCTGAAGCCTTCCCTACCCTGAGCCAATCTCACCATCTTTGACAAACCTGCCCGCATTGCTATAGTCATTATGTCAATCCATCTCATCCACGGTCTTCCTCTCCTGCACTGACTCTCTATCCTTCCAAGGGATGGTCCATCCTGGCAACATGTCCAAAGTGTGTGAGGAGGAGTTTGAAAATCCCTGCCTCCAAGAAACAACCTGGTTTCGCCTTGCAACCATCAGCCATCACATTCTCCCTTTTGGAAGTCCTTCTCTAGCTGCAAAATTCTGATCACCATTTGATCCTTCCTAATCTGATAAGGAGTTGAATTGTCAATGCAAAGGCACGTGAATCTACTAGCTTCCCTAAGAGAGAAAGATGGACCGTCACCTCCCATGCAGTTTACTGCCTCCAAACCTGCTGGAGGATCAGCTGTGAATTGAGTCCTACTCAATGGCACATGACATCATCATCAACAAAAACAATCTTCTCTATTAACCTCCAAGCTAGTCTTCCTGCGACTTTCCGGCCTGCCCCCTCGTAGTTTGTTTTGCACCAGATTAGCGGCATTGACTTTGACCTTCTGTAAGACTGATCTGATCTCCTCGGAACTTGTTCACATCTGTGCTGCAGACTAGGGAGGAGGTCTTGTTAAGTACACCTTGCTTCTACCTTCAGATACCTCCCTGGTTCACTGTTGAGAGAACTGTGTTCTGCCCTCCAGACCTGGCCATATTCCTGGGCAGCCCTTCTTCATCTCTCGTACCTGATACCCCTGCTCGTCCTTTCTTCCAACTCATCCAACAGGAGAGGGCTCAGACACCGCGTTCTTGAGGAGACCTGCCCTGCTCTCCTGGTGATTTGGCCTTCTGTGTACTGTAGTCTGGACATGAACTCCATTGGTAATAACTATGTGTTGAGCCCCCACTCTGGGTCAATGACCTTGTGCTCATTCTCTCCAGTATCCTCGGCTGCCTTATGCTAGTCTCTCTCTTTGTTCTCTACCATCCTTGAGACCAGACCCATTTCAGGAGCTTATTGCACACTGACTGAATGTGAGCAAAGGTGAAGTATCTATGGGAAGATTTCTTAATGCTTTTGGGGAAGCTCTGGTTGCATTAATAATTTGAGTGCAAATCTGAGCAACCTTTAGTTGCGTAGATCCTATTTCTGAGAGACTATATCACACAGGTTCACCTCTTTCTAAAAACTCCAACTTGAGGTGGGGCATAACTGTGCTCTTTAAGGAACTCTGATGACACCCAGGTTAAACATCTGGCTGCCAACTGAAAGATTAGTGGATTGAACCCATTAGCTGTTGTGCGACAATTGGCTTTTGAAGGGTTACAGCTTCGGATCCTATGGGACACTTCTGTAGGGTCACTATGTGTTGGAATCAACTTGACAGCAAAGGATTGGTATCATTCAGTAGATCAAGGTAATAGGCACATTGGTTTCAGATAAGCCCTTTTCCTCCAGATATAATACATGGAGCATAGATTATACTGTATGGCCCTCATTTATATCTGGAAAGACTATTTATATGCCTCTAAAGCAGATGGCTAGTAAATTTCTTGGCGGTAGGAACAGTGTGGGTAGTGTCATCACAGCCTTCATAGATCAGCATCAACCTGGTTCTTGGTTCCCAGATGATAGTTAACAGATAGTGATTAAAAACAACCACAGCCACAGAGAATGAGTGGATGGGAGCAGAGTCTCTAGAGCCATGTCACAGAGTCCTGTCCTTGGTCTTGTTCAGTGTTTTACAAGTAAATTTGGCTAAGTGTAAACTTTGTACTGAGAACTGGCCGCCATGATCAATGTGAAATGTAAGTATAGAGGTAATATGATAAATGATCATGTATGGTTGGAAGCAGGGGTGACATCCACTTCCTAAACAACATGCCTCTGGAAAATCCATAAACTTTAATAAATGTCGATAGTTATAGAGGGGCTTCAGGCCTTTTGTTCATAGGGTCGCTATGAGTCATGCTTGACTTGAAGGTAGTCAGCAACAACAACAACATGGTTTAAAGTGTTTTCGTTTGACTTGGTTTCTAATAAACCCTCACCTCTGGGCCAATAGGCAACAGTGAGGTAGATGGAGAAAAGATTGAAGTGGTCACCGATTTCATTTTACTTTCATTCACTATTAACATTCATGGCAAGAAGTCAAAAGATGTGTTGCATTTGGAAAAATCTGTTGTCAAGGACCGCTCCAAAATACTAAAAGAGCAAGGATATCAGTTTAAAGACTAAGGTGCACCTGATCCAAGCCAAGGTCTCTTCAATTACTTCCTGTGCATCTGAAGGCTAGACAATGAATAAAGATGACAAAAGCATCATGCCTGTGAATTGTAGTGCTGGAGAAGACAATGGGATATCCCATGGACTGCAAAAACATACAGGTCTGCCTTGGAAGAAGTCCAACTAAGGTGCACCTTAGAGGCAAGAATGGTGGAACTCTATCTCAAAAACTAGGGGCCTTTGGGACCTCTGGTGGCCTAGTGGAAAGAAGCTAAACTGTAATCCCAGAGGTATGTGGTTCAAATCCACTAGATGCTCTGCTGGAGAAGGGGCAATCTCCTCCTGTACCAATCAGATCTGATTTGATGGTATACATGCAAAAAAATAATAAATTAAGAAAAACAACAACAACAAAAAACCAAACTGGGGGCCTGTTGTCAAGAGGGAGCAGTTTGTGGGGGAAAAGACATAATGCTGGAAAAGGTGGAGGTTCAGAGAAAGAGGGGGAAACCCTCAACAAGTTAGATTGACACAGTGGCGGTAACAATGGGCTTGAGCATATTAGAGATTGAGAGCTTGCCTGTGAACGGGGCAAGGTTCTGTTCTATTGTTTAAATGTCTCTACATGTCACAGTCAACAAGAAGCGCAACCATCTTATTCTTTGCTTTCTTTACTCTGTCTCTCCTTTCCGTGGCTTCTTAAAAAAATTTGGCTTCCCCTAGAGCCACTCATTGCCAAGTTGGTGAAACCCATTTCTAGAGCCAGTTCTCGAGGCCCCCAGTGCATGGGGTGCATGACACCAGTGCACTCCTAACTTCGGGCACCCTGGCCATCCCATAAATATACTTTTATTCTCCTCTCCCTAGTAACCCTGTTCTGGTGGGCTCTAGCTTGGGTCTGTTGAGTTATGTTTAGGTGTAGTTACAAAAGTCAAAGGCAAAATTATTGCATTTAAAGATTGATCAAGAGTTAGAGCAAAGCCATTTTAGACTGGAGAGAAATTCTGCAAAGAGAGTTGGAAAATTGATGTAAATCTCTTGCCAGTACCAGTAGATCACTGGTGGCTTTCTGCGGCGTACTGTTGAGAATCTGAGGCCGCATCCAGCATCAGCAGGAAAGAGTGCCGTGACTGATTAGTGATGTCTGTCAGCAGTTGAGAGGTGAAGAGTGGGAACACCATGTATAGTATTTTGTTATTCTGGAGAATATTGGACATTTTCAGAATGTCGAGTTCATTTCATGCAAGTGGCAATTCATTTTCCACCAGCTACATTGTACTAGAAATGCTTCAACAGAGTATTTGGGATGCTAGGCTGAGGGGAGGATGCTGCCAGCAGAAACCTTACATGCCTTCCAGCTCTGGAATGCTGGGATTCTCTGTAGAAAGCAGAAAAGAAGAAAGCAAGACTGCTTGATCTCCTTGTTCTAAGAACTCTGTGCATTTGGCTATAGGCTCGCCTAGGCTATCCTCAAGCATATGTGTTCCATTTCCTCTGTAATGAAGGCCATTTAGTGATATGGCAGAGACCCTAACCAGGCCGTTAGAGAAGAAGATGGACTCTTAGTCGTTAAGGAACTAGCGGTCTTGTTAATTTGCAGACATTTAAAGGATTAGTGATTTCATATTGTTGTGCTCATTGGTCAAACCAAACAAAGCAAAGCTGAAAAGGCATGTTAGTGACGCTGAGAGAAGTGTCCCCAGGCAGGACAGCCTCACCTTTGCTGCTGGGCTGGCTCCTTGTGTGTCTTCCTCACCCTCAGTAGCTTTTTTCCCTAATATGTTTTGCTGCTCCACGTTCCTCTTAACAACTAGTTCTTTCTTTTCTTAGTTACTCCAGGGCTAATGAGAGGATTGTATAAAGACCTTCTCTCCCCAAATTGTAGATTTCATTGCTCTTTGTCAGTTTGTGACATCCTCCCCCCAAGTTTTATGTTGTGTTGTTTTTTGTTTGTTTGTTTGTTTTTTGTCGAAGACCTCAATAAGTAAAGATTGGTTGACAGGTTCACTCAGAGAATGTTAATTGAATAGCTTTCAATCAGTCACTGACTCTTGAGTCTGAGTGTAGGGTGGCAGAGAACAACATAAACAAAAATATTAGCAAGTTATGCTAATAAGTCTAAGAATAAGGCGCTAAGGAGAGTGTGGGCTTCAAGTTCAGTCGAGAAGGTGACATACATGCGACGTTCCAGGATTCCACCCCTGAGGATTTGCTGACTTTAGTTATCATAAAGTGGTCCCCAACTCTTTATCTATACCATTAATATCCCTTGAATATACCATGGACTGTCAGAAGCATGAAACAAATCTGTCCTTGGTGTACAGTCCTGTATAATCCCTTTCCTTCATGTGAGCAAGACCTGTGAACAAGGATGTTATATTACGATGTAATTATGGGATGTTGTGTGGCAAAAATGAAAGGATTCAAGATCCTGAAGTAGTTAGTCTTGAGTTGACTGAAGGGGAGTTTATCCTGGGTGGGACTGACTTAAACAGGTGAGTCTGTAGAAGGTCTAGAGGTGAGACCTTCTCTTCTGTCTGCTAACCTTCAAGAAACACGTTGTTATCCTGAGTTCTACAGGTACAATGAGATAAATTCTGCCAGCCATCACCTGAGCTTGGAAGAGGACCCCGAGTCTTAGAGTGACCCCGAGCCTCAGAGAGGACTCTAAGCCTTAGAGTGACCCCGAACCTCAGATGAGACCATAGTCTTAGCTGCCACCTTGATTCCAGTCTTGTGAGACCCTGAGCAGAGGACTCAGCCAAGCTGTCCTTGGCCACTTGCCCCATGGAAACTGTGAAAGAGAGAGAGAGAGAGAGAGAGAGAGAGAGAGAGAGAGAGAGAGAGTGTGTGTGTGTGTGTATTCTAAGTTGTGAAGCTTGTGGTAATCTGCTATGCGGCAGTAGAAAAGTGATATATAAAAACATCTTCATTTGCAAAACAGACTTGTTTGAGCATGCAAGCATTGATTGAAAACATTCAGAGATGGCAGTCGTCCCATCAGGGCACGGGGCAGGTTGAATGAGAGCAGGACTTCTGATATCTGTACCATCCATTCAACCTGAACTGCTCTTGATACACCTGCCATTTCTCATGCGATCCTCCCGTGAGGTCTCCTTACATCCCTCTTGGTGATAACTCATGTGTGTGTTTCAAGTATTGTCATGCCCATTCACATAAAGAACTCTTGGCAGAACACAAATGGATAATTAAAGGAAGAGGGGATTCTGAAGAAAATCAGTGTTTCCCCGTATGAACTGGAAAACAGCAGCCTTCTAAAGCCTGGACTGAGTCTTAGAGAATGGATTTACATGCATTACAGGCAGGTATTCGGGTCGCCTTGAAGGTGATCTGGGCTGTAACATACAGAGGGAGATCGGTTACAGGTGTGAGGACACTGGACAACAAGCCTTACTCTTCTTTCTTTGTACCCTCACCTTTTCTTTTTCCTTCCTGTGTTTACTAACCCAGCATGAGCCCTATGCAGAGAGGTGCAATGGGAGAAGGAAGGGCTCTGGCCAGGGCCCATCACCACAAGGAACTTGGCAGTGATCCTTAGGATGGAAATGAGCTAGTATGAATGGATTTAAGCTAATACTCCATTTAAGATAAAAATCCTGCTATCCTCTTTTTCCACCCTCACCTTGCTGTGTCAGCAATATACTTCCACAGGTAGTTGATAGATTTTAACTAATTGAGTTCTCTATTAATCATTTCAGAAAACACAAGATTTCCCTCCCTTAGGAATTCTTTGGTCTGTGGTTCAACACATGTTTGTTTTTCTGTCATTCAGCTTTTCTCTTTTTATCTAATAATCTTAATATATCCTGTTTCTTGAGAGTATCTTAAAATATGAAATATCCAGTTGAATCCAGAATTTGTTTTCTTGTAGTCAAAAGACAGTTGTTACTATGTGGCGTGAAGTTGACTACAACTCACAGCGGCCCTTTGAACAGCCTGTCTGAACCATGCTCTCTGCTGCACCGTCCTGACTATCCCTGGCTTGTTTGAGCCCACGACCACAGTCACTTTGTCAATTCATATTGTTGAGGGGCTTCTTCTCTTTCTCTGACCCTTCACCTTTCCCAGCATGATGTCTTTTCCCCCAAGGCATCGTCCCTCCTGTAAACAGGCCCAAAGCATGTGAGACAGAATTTCACTAGTCATGATTCTAAGGTTGTGTTTCCCCAAGACAGACTTGTTTGTCCTTTTGGTAATTGATGGGCTATTCAGCATTCTAACACCACAACTCAGAAGCATTGGGTCTTCTCATGTCCTTCATATTTATTGTCCAATTTTCAGATGCATAAGAAGTAATTGGAAAAAACCCCTGGCGTGGATCAGGCTTACCTTGTCTGTAAGCTGGCATCCTTGCTCTTTGGCACTTTGGAGAGATCCTTGACAGCAGATATTCCTAATGCAATTCATCTTTATTTCTTGACTGTTCAAAGGTGTCTAGGCATTATCAAGCTTGGAAATGGAGGAAATAGCTATGTGATTTTGTTTAAGGAATAAGTGGTGTTGTTTAAGAAGTCCATGTAGTTTACAAATTCCCTCTCTATTGAAATCCTCATGTAGCTGGTGCTCAGAACCGGGAATAGCTGAATTTTTATACATCATAGTTGAGGCGTGAAACTTTGAGGCCTGGTAAGAAGCCCAGCAGTTCCCGATAAGCTTGGACAAACAAATATTTCATGGAGGTTGAATCTGGGCACCAGTGCTGGGGAGATAGACAGCCGGCTCTTCTCTCAGTAACTGAGTGATTGGGGGACAGGAGGCTCATGGGAGCATTGTCCAGCCCAAGGCCATTCTAACTCTGCCTCGGGGAGGCAGCTCATGACCAGCCAGGAACAAGGCAGCTGCTGATGTGTTCATTAAGCCAAAGCAGAGAGGGGCAGAGTGATCGCACTCATCTGTTCTAAATGAGATCTTCTGAGCAGCTACACACTGAGAAATCAGCATCATTTTCTCATGAAAAGGAGTTTCTTTAAAAGGTACGGCAAGTACCTTGTGAGTGCTCACCGCTCTGCTAAAAGCTTGATAAATTGCCGTGGAACAACCTGTCTTTCAACCGAGTGGATTCCTTGAATAACACAGCTAGTTCTTGTCTATTAATTTCATTTTCTATGCAGCTTATGTCCGGGAAGCCAGAAAGGCTTAGGTGGCACAATAAATGGCTCGTTTCTTCCTCTCTCTCTCTCTCCCCCTCCCCCCTCCCCTCCCCTCCCCTCCCTCTCCCTCTGTGTCAGATAGCAAGGGTGGTGGGTACACCAGAGCATCCACAAAGCTTCTGTCAGCTCCCGGGACTTCTTCCTAGGGCTGAGGTGTTGCCTGAAACAGCTTTTCATCACTCCTGGTATGCCAGCTGTTGGGGCATATTTATTACCTTGGCATATGGAACTGGAGGTGAGAAGAGAAGTATATATATATATATATATATATATATATATATATACACACACACACACACACACACACACACATCCATACCACTAGCGTGGGGAGCTGGCTGTACTCTGGCTCTGCATTTGGGCCGTATGCAAGTGTCTGATTCTCTGTGTGCATGACCATCTCTTTGCTTTCAAAGGCTAAGCCTTCTGCCTGCTCCTTCTGGACTCTTATTGGGAACTCTTACTAGAGGTTCTTTGAGGATGTGGCCTTCCCCCTCATTGTCCGTAGCCACTCGTCCTTTTGAACTCTCGCCAGTAGTTCAGATAGTTTCTTATTTGCATCTGGACTCTGTGACTTGCTTAGGATGGGCTCTCCATGAAGTTGCTGGGTGTTTGATAGGTCTATCAGCTTTGGTGAGAAAGGAATCGACCAGTGAGTCTTGTCCAGAGAATGTCATTGAGGATGCATCCTTGCAGCAGGAGACAGACAGATAGTTCTTAGAATCAAAAGCCAGACAAACGAAAGGCAAGAGTGACAAGCTGGAGGTGGCCGTGGGGTAGCGGTGCTTCTGTGTATGTTGAAGAACTAATGAAGAGCCTCCCTTTGGCAGCAGGTCCCCTTCAGGCAGCCACACGTATGATAAGAAGCTGAATTCAAGAGCCCTCTTGAGGCCTTGAGGATGGTTTGCTGAGAGCACGGTGCTCTGGCTTCTTGACCAAAGTCCTCTCTCAGGAATAAAGTCAACCTTTCTGTGACTCACTTTCCTTTTTTCCCCCTCTGAAAGAGCACAGTGCTAAGAGACCCAAAAGACCACGGTGCAGAATGTTCTTGCTTCTTCCACCCTTGCAGGTATAGACACCCCAGCCTGGGTCAGTCTGAGCTGGCCACTCAGTCTCTTTGTGGCTTTCCCTCTGAGCCTCAGGTGGTGGTAGAATTCCAGTCCTGTGAACCTCTGAATACTGATAAATGCTTACTGCTAATTCACAGCTGGTGCCTTTGGCTTCCTGTGTCTTCAGGTTTTCCCAGGAGGAGGCAGCTCTTCGGTGAGATGGCTCCTTGAGGCTCTTGGATGCTCTCTTGTGCAGCTTCTGCCCTTTGGAGAGTTAGGCTGCAGTGCGCGTAACCTCACCTGCTTCCTCTCCTGTCTCCGTGCCCGCTCTTCCAAATTGCTCTTCCTCTCCCTTCCTGTACGTCAACCACCCTGATGTTGAATCAGGATTAGCTGAATAGAATGCCAGGCGTTGCAACTAGCTACTTATACTCTCAGGAAGGGATTTCTGACCTCAAACAGTCAGCGGCATCCTTTTCTATAAAGAGGGTGTCTGGAGGGCAGATGGCAGCTTGCTTCTTGGACGTTTTATAAACAGATGTGGTTGTTGGTGGTTCTCATGCTGGTTTTTGGAGGTTTCTTCTCTAGATACAGCTACACCCCAGCACGCTTAGCCACCAATGTTCTGTTTGGGGGATGTTTCTGGAAGTGTGGCACCATCTGAAGACAAATATAAATTCTTTGCCAGACTGATAACATTTTTATCTGGTGCTTTTTTTTTCCCTTTGGTATAGCTGATGGCTGGTGCAAGCCATTGACCATGTCTTTTTATCAGTGGTTTCATAATTGAGATTTTTTGAGTGATCTAATGAAACTGTTTTCTCTTGGGGGAAACAGAGAGAAAGAGAGAGGAGAGACAGAGAGAGAGAGAGGGAAGGAGAGAGAAAGGAGAGAGGAGAAGAGAGAAGAAAGAAGAGAGGAGGAGGAGGAGGAGAAGGGACACACACACACACACACACACACACACACACACTTTGTTAATAACTACTATTGCTGTCTGATTTTTTTCAAATATAATAAAAAACAGAAGCAAAGTTTTTAAGAAATATTTTTCATATCAAAGGATAAGGAGGCTAAGTGTAAAAAGCTGGTATGATCTGGGACAGAAGTACATTGTCAAACATGAGAAGTCACTTGTCTGATAAAGTTCACTCTGGGCTCTGGCCACTAGATCCTGGGAGGGCTGAATGGGTTGCTCTTGACCTTGAGAGCCTAGGCTTCTGGAGAAATACTGCCTTCCCCTAGTGAGTGAGTACTTTGGGCAGGTGGGGGTGGGATACAGGGTCTGTGGCCCGCAGTGTCTGCTCCTGTACCTGCCAGAGACACAGAGTCCAGGGCTGTTTCCCAGGGCACAGTTCCCAGTCCTGGAAGGTTGTCTGTCCAGGAATGTGAGAGTGGGGGTGAGGCTGAAGGAGTGGGAAAGACTTGGGACTTGAAGCCATGAGAATATGGAGATGTTGATGTATAAAGTGGAGAACTTCTCATTTTATTTGTGAGTTGCTTTCCTTATCAGTCATATTTGTAATAAAAATCCTTCTTGAATATATCAGGCTTAGAAAAAGGGGTGAGTAATAAAAACATACCTTTATGTGGACACTGCTTAGTGTAAGGAATGAAACTGCCCAACACGTGTTCTGGAATCGTCCTTGCCCCGTCACTGTTGAAAACAGGGCCACCTCCTTTCCAAGAAGTTCCCTTACAACTCGTCAGAGTCAGTCATGTGATGCTGGCTGCTTGGTGGTTTCGTTCTTCTCTTTCCCTCCTCGGGCAGAGGGTTGCCCTGCTGGGTAGGATGTGTTGGAACAAGCTGGCCACTGGTGAGTGCTTGTTAAAGAATGGGGAACCTAGTGAGGTGAGAGTCATCCACGTTGACTGTGTGGCCTCCTCGTTCCAGTGCCATTGCTGGCCAGTACTCAGACGTCGTATGAATAAGTAACAATTACTTACTAATTCTTGGCTTGGTCCACATGGAGTTTGTATCCATGTTTTCATAATTGCAGACAAGGCTGACGATGTGCACATTCTTGTTGCCGAGTTTCCAGGTTGTAAACCCAGAGGTGGGATTGCTGCTCAAAGACATTCTGCATATTTGTCTTTATCATAAGATAGTTCATGATTCATAGCCCAAGTCAGAAAATGCTGCTGCTGGACACTGGGCTCCTGCCTGAGGTGAGCTGCTTCTCAGGAGCTGGGGCCTTTACTCTGGGCCTGGTTTTCCCTGAGGCCTATGTGGTGAGTGGCCATGTGACAGAGATGACTGATAACCGTAGGACTGGAGACTTTGGGCTGAGAAGAGACTTTTCCTTGGCCTGTGTCCACTGGTCCCCGGAGACTTTGCCTCTGTGACCCTGGCAGTGCTAGTCAGAGATCCCAGAGAGTTCCTCATCAGCTGGACACATGATGTTACAAGGCCTCCTAGCCAGACCTTCACATTTTACGTGGAGGGAAACTGAGGTCTGGAGAACTGACATGACTTGTTCATAGTGTCACTGCTGGACAGTGGTTGAGCGAGGCTGGAACACAGCCAGGTTGATTTCTATGTCATTAACACATGGAAGAGGGAGCTCTGATGGCCTAGTGGTAAGGAGTTGTGCTCCCAACCCAGAGGCAGGTGGTTTGAATCCACGAGCTGCTCTGAGGGAGAAACATGGACAGCCTCCTCCCATGCGATTTACAGCCTCTGGAAATGTTGGGGGAGCCAGCTGTGAGTCAGCTCTAACTCCACAGCAGTGAGTTAGTTTGAGTTGAACACGTGGAAAATCGAATCAGGAAGAGCAAAACTAGCTGTTATCTTCCTCTGATCATCACTCACATGTCCCCTGTCCGTGAGCCCCCTTGTACATATGTGTGAGGCTCCGTGCACAAGCCACTCTCCTTTCCCTTTCTCTTATTGGTGCTTTTCTCTTTTGTAACTTGCTTTTCCATTTGTAGCTCTCTGCTTGCTCAGACCTATTGCCCCTGCTGTGGATTTGAATTCTCACCAGCTAAGCACGTCCCTCTCATCCATCCAGAATCAACAGAAGGCACTTTGAGTATCATATGGGGGGAGGAGTGTGTGCAGAATGTCTCTAGGACTCAAAGATTTGAAAGAACCTGTTTAGTCTTAACAGATATATTGTTGCAAATGCAGGCAGAATCTCAACATCAAGAAAAAAAAGATGCTCACCACTGGGCCAGTAGATAATATCATGATGGATGGAGCAAGGATTGAGGTTAATGATTTAGATTTTATGTAGATCCACAATCACCACTGTTGACACCAGCAGTCAGGAAATCTAAAGACAAGTGGCACTGGCAAAATCTGCTGTCAAAGATCTCTCCAGAGTGCTGAAGAGCCGAGATGTCAGTTTAGAGACTGAGGTGCACCTGATCCAGGCCATGGTCTTCTTAGTTGCTTGGTATATATGGACTTCTCAGCTGTTTGGTGTGTATCTGAGAGCTGGACAATGGATAACGATGACAGCAGGAGAATGAATGCCTTTGAGTTGTGGTATAGAAGAAAAGTGCCGAATATACCATGGACTTCCAAGAGGACAAATAGGTCTGTCCTGGAGAAGAGGAAATCAGCTTGCTTCTTGGAGAAAAGGATTTTGAAATTCCATCTCATATGCTTTGGGCATGACACCAGGAAGGACAAGTCCTTAGAGAAGGACACCATATTTAAAAGGGTATAAGGTCAGTGCAGAAGAAGAAGACCCTAGATGAGATGCCCTGACACAGTGACTGACTGAGGCAATACAGTCACGTTGTCAGAGATGGTAAGATTGGCTCAGGATAGGACAAGGCTTGGAGCCATTGTTCATAGAGTCACTATGAGTCATAGTTGACAGCATATAACGAGAACAACAATACAGGTAGAGAGTCAGCAAAAGAGACGGCTTAACACAGTACAGCAACAATGGACCTGAGCATGTTGGAGATTGTGAAGATGGCTCAGGATTCCAGTCTGTGGTTCACAAGGGCCATTGTAAGTAGTAGCCAACTCACTGCATCTAACAACAACGGGGCATAGTGTACAGAAGGAAACAGAAGAAATGTCTCCAGAATGGAAATCTCTGGATAGACTCCTAAACTAGCTCCTGTCTCACATTTTCAGCAATCAACATCCTATCATCATCCCTGAGTTAGAATGCCTAAACCCAGGCGGTTCGCCGTGGGCTGGCCCTGCCCTGTTCACCACCACTGTATTTCCTTGACCCAACACCAGTCTTGGCATTTCTGTGATGAAGTGTATCTTGTTTCCATCCGTGTGTTGCCTGCCTGCCTGCTTCTGCCCTCTGTTCAGCTGCCTTTGGAGAAAGCTCCCTACCATGCGGCTTTTATGGCGTCACTGGAGGAAACTCTGAGATCTTCCCGTGCCCAAATCATGCCCCTTAATGTTTATTCTCCGTGCCTATAATTTGGAATGTCAGTGAGGCTCTGTAATTTTAAGGCTTAAAGTAGGCTAAAGTATGGAGTGTCTACTTTTCAATAGGTTTTCAGTATACATATAGCAGTGGGTACCGCAGTTCAGAATGCATTGTTAGCCTTTGGTCTGTATGTTTGAGAAGTTCTAGGCTTTTCATTTTCCCCTCTGCTTTCCAACTGTTACTCCCCCCTGCCGTCAGCCTTGCTGTAGCTGGAAGAAGGAAGGAAGGTGAGATGCCCGCAGTTGTTACTGTGAGCTCGTAAAAAGATGACCAGTCAGCCTGTCTGTGGGGGTCATGGCTGGTGGAAAGGGCTTCTGCAGTTACTGATACTTCTGCTCCCCTTGTTCCAGTAACTGGAGGGCGCCTCCTGGCCTTCTTCCCCACAGATACGCTTGTGAAATGCTCCTGCTCTACTTTCGGTGGGAGACTGGAAACTAGAGCATTTCCAACAACTTTTGCGGGTCTTACTCCAATTCTCAGTGACCCTTATTTGTGTTTGAAACTGCTGGTTTCCACACACGATTCTACAGATCCTGGAGTTTGTGGAACTCCCACAGGTCCCCCGCCTACTAGGAAGAAGAGTAAACAATTTAATCGCAGAGGGTCTGCCTTTACTGGGCTTGTATGTAAAAGGGCTTTTGAGAAAGATTTTGTAGGGTAAAAAAACCCCAACCAAACCCTAAAAAAACCCTCAAAAACCCCCAACCCTAAAATATTTAAGAAGTGGGATGCAATACAATGTTTTGTTCAAGGTACTATCTGTAAAGTCCCTACCCTCAGAATAATCTCTTGGTTTACTGGTCTACCCAAGGGGTCTTTCTAGAGGAGGGGACCTCATAATGAAGCCCCTCGTGTGAAGCTGTGCTGACTTGTCCTGTGCATGGTGTTGTGCCTTCTGACCAGGTGACTATAATGGGTTCTGGAATATCGCCATCCTTGCTGGTTTCAGAGATCTGCCACCCATAATTTCTTCAGAGAAGCATTTAGAGAGAGACCTGACCTTGAATAAGTGTGGAAGTGATGTGCACATTTTCTAAAGCAGCTCCCCTTTCCTGGGAATCTCCTGCTCTTCCTCCAGCCTGCCATGACTGTCTAGAACTGACCAAGAGCCCTGAATATTTGCTCCCTGTACCAAAGCAAGAGAGACTTGGAGATGATAAGGTAATGTAGTAAGAGAGGGAAGGAGAGAATAAAAGGTGTATTTTAGGGTCAAGCCCTGAGTCCAGTAGTGTTGTTTGTCCTAATGAGAGAAAGACACTGTTATGTTGCCTGACCTCATTCAGTCAGCCATTGGTGCAAAGATCTTGTATTATCCGTCAGACTTGGATAGCTAAAGGGTGAAGGTGCTCCCTGGAACAGGAGACGAGGAGGGCTCCATGGTCAGGTGAGGTGATGAGGCACAGTTGAAAAATCTCTGACTTAGAGGCACTATGCAATATGGAAGCTTCTAGACAAAGAAAACGCTGTGGGATTAGAATGATTCATTCACTCTTATTGGGAGCCTGCAGAGTGTTTGGCTTTGTCTGCTCTGACTGTTGTTGTTAGGTGCTGGCTGTTCTAACTCAGAGTCACTCTGTGTGAAACAGAACAACACCCTGAGCCACCCTGAGGTGCCTTCACTATCTTCTGCTGTATTTTGAGCCCAGTGTTGCAGCACTGTGTCACTCCATTGCTTCGAGAGGCTTTCTCGTCTTCTGTTTTGTGGTTTTTTGATTGGAGAGAAAAAAACGGGACTAAGTGAACAAGTGTGTGATGCACAGGATCCACCCCAGCACCAGGGAGGGCTTGGACGTACTCTCTATTGTTAACACTATTGATAAAGGGAGCCATGGTGGCCTAGTGGTAATCAGCTGTGCTGCCATCCCAAAGGCACTTGGTTCGAATCTACCAACTGCTCCGTTGAAAGAAGATGTGCAGTCCCCTCCTGTGTGGTTTACAGCCAGCTGGAGAATCATTTATGGTTCCAACTCAAAAGCATACAACATCATTGACAGGAACCTGCCTGAGATGAGTAAGAAGCTCTGGTTAGGGCCTAGGGCCAGCCTGCTTGCTGTAGATATTTCTTCTCTTTGCAGGACAACTGCTGAAACAGCCCCTTACAGAGTGCTTATCCTCAAAGTGGGCCATTAATGTGATTGTAGAATGGCATGAAATAGATTCAGGGTGCAAGCTGCTGGGATGTGGATCTTAAAGATCTGATGACTTTTCTCATAGGCTCTGGGCAGGCTTTCCAAGGACTGAAAACAGTGACCCCTGAGAAGATGAGAAGGACCAGGAAATCAGGGGGCAGTTCCAGTTGGCCTTGGCGGACTGGCTGGGTGATGGTGGTCTTAAGGGAAGCTGCAGTCATTTCTTACTTAGTTAAGAAAACATGACATAGACTGATCTGCTCACCATGGGTTTCTGATAAATCATAAAATACTTGCTATCTCAAAAGGTATGTCTGCATTTTCATGAGGAACAAGAGAAGGAAAGGGGAGACTGGAGAGAGAGATATATGGTCTGTGGAATGGCTTCCTACTGTTGAGGAATATTATTCACCTCTGTGATATGAAGAGAATCCCGAGATTATGGGGCACCAGAAGGGACATTTGTGTCAACATCTGTGACTTATTTTTTCCCCTCAAAGTTGTCTTCTTCCCACCATTGATAGGAAACTTTCTACTTGTAGAGGTAACGTCCTCCATTTATGGACACTTTGGGCTAATAAAAGGTCTCTGAAATATGTTCCATCTTGCCCCTGGATGTGGGGTATATGATCAGCTCCATTCGTCATCTCAGTGACAGTCATCCAGGTGTCTGAGGACAATGACCAGAGTCCTGTGGCCTCTTCTCTTTGGTTTGGAGGAAAATAGAAGCACGGGGAGGGCAGTGATGTGGTGGTCTTACCTGCCATCAGTTAGCTCCGAACTACTGTTTGCAGAGTGAGGACAGAGGACCGAGTCTCATGACCACCTGGGACAGATGGACCCTGGATAATAAGATGATGTGGAAGAAGGGACATTCCTGCAACTGATCCTGAAAGGAACTGGCTCCCAACCAATGTGAGCATCAGAGGTGGAATTTTTATGACTCCGGAGTTGAACCTTTATATATTGTTGCTGTTAAGTGCCATCGAGTCATCGATGACTCATAGCGACCCTATGAACGAAAGGCCTGAACACTTGTACAACTTTCATCGATTCTCCAAGTTCATAGAGTTTCCAGAGACAAGCTATTTTGGAAGTGGATGCCACTCCTGCTTCCAAGCATGTTTTAATTGGGAAGCTCCAGCAAACACTGTCCACCATGGGTAATCATTATCGCATTTGACACATCAGTGTCACAGTGTTTAGCATCACAGCAATCACGAGTTACCTCTTGCCTTTTATTATTGTTATTGATCAGTTTCTGCAAAACATGTGGGTAACTGAGTTCTGTCCACTTGTTTCTGCTTTTTCAAAGCCCTCTTCAATCAAACGGTTTAAAAAACATGGCCTTGTATGGGATTGAGGGCAGTTTCCTGGGGCTCACTTGCAAACATCAGGTCTGCCTTTTACATTACACGCTAGCTGCTCTTAGGAGGCCATTCAAACCTCTCAGGAACATCTGTGAAGTTTCCACCACCCCATGGGGTTGGCGGGAGAAGTGGAGGCCCCACTGGGACGGTCTGTGCCACTTTGAAGTTGGAACACTGTTTTCTTTTTCTTGGTTTTCTTGTTTTGCTAATGTTCCACTCAGTCCATCCAGCACTGCTCCACCTCTACTCTGGGAAGCCTGTTTCTTAAAAATGACATATATCAATGTTATGAACATTGACAAGCAAATTTTACAAAAACAGTGCTGCTGGGGACCACTGGGCTGTGGGCTAATGTGCAAGGTGAGTAGCATGGCCAGTAGTTTAAGCTAAGTGAGCAATTTTCACTTTTTAAAGGGCTACTAGCATCCTCTAAACCAAGGAATTATCTTTAGATTAGAAGATCCAAAGGAGGCCGTTCTGCCTGGGGTTCTCAGTGTCACCTGATCTGGGTGACCATGTTTTGGTTACCACCGCTTCCACCTGTGAGGAAAGGGAGGATTCCCACCCTTAGGTTAAAGGAATAACAGAGCGCATGACTCCTGACTCTGGACATATGAGCTCAACAGCATTTATTAGTCACATGGTAGTGTAGTCATAGCCAGGGCAGGAGGAAGGCATATTCTGTATGAGGCCACACGGGGGGTGGCACTTGTGAGGAGATGATTAATCAGGGCAGTGGGAGGCAGGCTTTGTAGTACCAAGAGGGTGGGGTGTCCTCTGGGGAGGGCTTGATGGATTTCTTTGAGTAATTCTGCAGCTGGCAGGGATAAACAGGAGCTGTGTCTAGTCCCTTTGATAGGAAGGTTGTTTGGCTTGAGGACCTCATCCATGGGCCACGCATGGAGGGAATTTGTAGTTAGGCCACTCAGGTTCTTCCTGAGTTCACCAGATGTCACGGCAGAATGTGATAGCAAAACTTAATTTTAGGCCTTTTACCACCAAACTGGAAGCCCATGCTGGCACCAGGCTGGTAGGAAATCGCTTTCCCTTCCCCTCATTCACTTTCTGTCACACACCGAGCCCCTCAGCCTCCCATCTGCTGGGCCTATAGTCTCTTCCTAACAACATATTCTTCGTATGGATTGAAAGACAACATCAAGAAAACAAAGATTCTCACCACTGTGCCAATTGGCAACTTTATGATAGATAGAGAAGAGATTGTTAAAAACTTCAGCTTGCTTGGTTCCACAACCAACACTCTTTGCACTAGCAGTCAGGAACTCAAAGATAAATTGCATTGGGAAAATCTGCTGTCAGGGACCTCTCCAGAGTACTAAAGAACAATGATGTCAGTCTGGAGATTAAGGTGTGCATGCACAGTCACTGAGTCACTCATTCTCATCCTGGGTCTTCCTCTCCTGTACTGTACCTCCACCCTTCCAAGCATAATGTCCTTCTCCAAGGACTGGTCCCTCCTGCCCATGTACCCAAAGTATGTGAGATAAGAGTTTCAAAATCCTAGCCACCAGGGAGCTGCTTGGTTTCACCCTCTCCAGGACGGACCTGTATGTTCTCCTGGCAGTCTACAGTATGTTCAACACTTTCCAGCACTGCAACTCAAAGGCATTGATTCTTCTTCTATCATCCTTAGTTACTGTCCAGCTCTCTGACACACAGCAAGTAACTGTGAAGACCATGACCTGTATCATTATATGTACGACAGAATGATATGTTAATAAAATGATATACATGAATAAAATTATATAAAACATTAAAAACCAACCAATGAAAATATTATGAATCACAACAAAATATCATATAGTGACTGGAAGGTGAGCTCTCTAGGTTGAATGCTGATTAACTGTGTTTTAATGAAAAGGTAATTATTTTAAATTGGCATTATCTTAGTTGTAGAGTGTCTTTAACAATATTAAAAATACTTATTTCAGTGCCATTTACTTTTTTTTTAAATTTCTACTAGTTTATTTACAAAATTTGAATACATAGTTTTCAAGAACAAATTCTTTCCATTTCGTTTACCCCCCCCCAATCAAATTGTACAACCCCATAATTCAGTTCCAGTTACTTATGTTACCTTTCTGTGCTAGAGTTGACAACGTTTTCATTCAAAGGCTAGTTAGTAACTACGGTAGGCCCTATAATCTGAGGTAAAATTCAAGATGTTACATGGATACTTCTGTAACCTATAACAAGAGAGAACAAGTTTGGCCATGAACTCTTATTAACTAAATGTAAGATAGGGGTTGCTGGTGGGATAGTTGGTAGTGTTATGCCGCAAACCTGAAGGTGGTGCTTCTCTGCGGGTTCGAATCTACTAGCAGCTCGGCAGGAGGAAGTTGGTCAGTCTCCCTTGTGTGATTTACAGCCTCCAGAAATAATGTCAGTTATGCGTTGGTTCCGATACGATGGCAATGATTTTTTTTAAATTTAAAATATAATATTTGTAATTGAATACAGTGCTTTCAGACTAAAATGTGCCTGATCCAGGCCATGGTCTTCGCAATTACATGCTATGCATCAGAAAGCTGGACAATGACTAGGCATGATAGGAGGAGAATTGATGATGTCTTTGAGCTATGGTGCTGGAGAAGAGTATTGAATATACTGTGGCCTGTTAAGAGAACAAACAGGTTCATCCTGGAGAGGGTTAAACCAGACTGCTCCTTGGAGACAAGGATACTGAAGCTCCATCTGACATACTTTGGGCATCTTGCAAGGAGGAAACAGTCCTTAGAGAGGGATGTCATGCTTGGGAGGATGGAGGGCCAGCACAGGAGGGGAAGACCCTCGATAAGATGGATAGACTCAGTGACTAGAGTAATGGGGGCAGGTATGTTGGAGACGGTAAGGTTGGCTCAGAATAGAGCAGGGTTCAGAGCTGTTGTACATAGGCTCTGAGTCACAAGTGACTTGATGGCACACAAAAATAAAAAGGATGGAATTATGGTTCTGGAGAGAAAGGAGAGTAACTGTTTATTCAGTGTCAAAGTTAATGCTCCCTATTATGAAATTGATTGCAATTGTTTATCTGTCATTCAAAAAATAATATTTTCATGCAATACAAAACTTGATAGCAGTGTTTGATTTGTATAAACAACTTGCTTAGGAAAATGTAACTCTTGTTCCCAAGGTAAACATCTCTCTGGTCCTATACAAATACACCTTTAGCTAAACTTAATGGTCCCATAATATTTGTGAACTTTGTGACAGGTTGGTGATTTTAAACCATTGCTTTGTGTGTGTATATAAGTCTTACAAATAAATCTTGGTGACTTCTGTCCTTAACCAAAACGGCTGTAAGGAAATCAGTGCCCCACTGAGCCCATTTAGGCATTTCGTAGTTGTCCGTGGACAGGGTCACCATACTGTGTGCATCGCACTCTGTGTAGTTTTCTCCCGGTGTGTTTTCTCCACCGAGGCCCTGCGTGTGAGCTCATGCCCTCTGCCCAGCCTGGGGAGTACAGCTACCTGTCCCAGGAGCTGCACTGCCTTGAACCCAGGATCTCCGTGCTGGAGGCTGAATGGATCTGAGCGGCATCCTGATTACGATCAAAGGCAGGAAGAGGAGGGAGGGGCTCATTCCCACACTCCTGGTGGCTCCTGCTGCTGCTGCTGCTGCACAGAGGTTTCCCAAGGGGTGACCCGCAGCTGTTGCATCCCACTGGCCGGTCAGGAAACACTAATTGTGCTGTTAAGCCTGGCCCCTATACAAATGCCTGGGAAGTATTCTTTCTGTCCTTTTACTTCAGCTAAAATAGTGTAATCTTTCAAATGAAACAGGTTTTTTTTTCTAGGAATAACAATAAAAAGGGAAAGAAAAGCAAAAGTTGAGAAAGCTAAACTTAGAAAAATTAGCGTACAACTTGATTAAAGCTTTCTCATGTGGCTGAAATCTAGAATGATGTTGTTTTCCTCCATTGTTTGTCTGTACTAATAAAGCCAGGCTTCTGCAGCCTCCCGTTGCAGGCCTAGTTTAGCTTTCAGGCTGTAGCTGATTTGTTGAGTAGTTAGGACAGGTTGCCTTTAGTGCAGGTATGATAACTCCTTACACACACACACATATTTTTAATTTAAGGTCTGGGCTCTGACCTGTGAGGCCCTGAGGGACTCCATTCACGCCTGTGGATGACTGAGAACTCCAAGTTCTCCAGCTTTCTTGGCATCCTCATTTGTTACCATCTTGCCATACTCTTTTCTGAGCTGCTTAACTGCCATAAATGACTGCTTTCTAACAGTTTTCCATGCTATTCGGAGTGAAGAGTTGCGGCTCACATTTCTGCCTGCTGTTAAGAAGCCGGCTTTGGTGGCCTAGTGACAAGAAGCTGTGCTGCAATCCCAGAGACACGCAGTCTGAGGCCACCAGCTGCTCTGCGGGAGAACAGGCAGGCTCCTTGCATGGGATTAACTGCATCTGAAAACCTGCCGGAGGGTCAGTTATGGGTTGTTTCTGGCTCTATGATATACAACAACATAACAACCACCTCCTACCACCATAGTTCGTGAAAACCTGAACGCCAATAATTGACAAGAAACTGTGAACACTACCATGAGTCTAACTAAATAAGATTTCTAGACCATTCCACCCAACAACAGCAAAATATATATTCTTTTTCAAGGGTCACTGTGGAATGAGGGTAAGCTGGGCTATATACTGGGCTGTAAAAGGAATTTATTGGAATCATACAGCCCTTGTTCTTCAATCACAATAGCATCAGAGTAGAATCAGTAAGAAAGAAAAAAAAAATAGCAGAAGAGCTCCAAACACTGGGTACTAAAGACCATACTTCTAAATAACTCATAGCTCAAAGAGGATGTTTCAAGGGAAATCATGTAAAAAAAAATTACTCAAGAGTGTAATGAAATACCAAACTTTCAGTATTCATAAAGAGCAGCCCTTAAAAATATTTAAAGCATTTCCCAGAATCAAGCCTTAATAATAATCAAGCGTTATAATCAATAATCAAGACTGTATGCTATTGGTGGAGGGATAGACATATAGATCGGTGGACAAAATAGAGAACTCACAAATAACCTTACACAAATATGACTGATATTTTGAAAAGTTGTATAAACAATTTAATGTAGGTGGTGAAGTTATACCCCAAAATATGAACCTTAACTTAAACCTCACACATAAAAATGAACTAAACAATAGATCATAGATTTATATATAAAAGATAAGACTTTTAGAAGATTGTTTTTGTTGTTATGTGCCGTCAAGTTGCATGTGACACATAGCGACCCTATGTACAACAGCCCTAAACTATGCTCTGTCCTGTGCCGATCACACTGTCTCTGACACTCCCATCCCAATTACCCCAGTCACTGAATAAATCCACTGCATAGAGGGGCTTCCCCTCCTGCGCTGTCCCTCCACCCTCCCAAGCATGATGTCCCTCTTTACCATCCGTTCTGATGCTGCCAATTGGTCCAGTGGTGAGAATTTTTGTCTTCTTGACATTGAGCCTCAATCCATACAGGAGGCTGCAGTCCTTGATTCTCTGCAGCAAGTGCTTCAGGTCCTTCTCAGGTTCAGCAAGTAGGGTTGTGCCATCTGCATAACGCAGATTGTTGATAAATCGTCCACCAATCTTGACCCAACATTTCTCCACATAGAGCCCAGCCTCCCGGATAATCTGTTCTGCATACAGGTTGAAAAGGTATGGAGACAGGACACACCCCTGGCGTACACCCTTCCCAATTTTGAACCATGCAGTGTTGCCCTGCTCTGTTCTGACGACTGCCTCTTGGTCCAAGTATAGGTTTCGCATTAGCACAATCAAGTGTTCTGGGATTCCCATTCTTCTCAGAGTCAGCCACAGTCTGTTATGATCCACACAGTCAAACACCTTTGCATAGTCAATGAAACACAGATAGACATTCCTCTGGTATTCCCTGCTTTCAGCTAAGATCCATCTAACATTATCTATAATATCCCTAGTACCACAACCCCTTCTAAACCCAGCCTGGACTTCTGGCAGTTCTCTGCTGATGTGCTGTTCCAGTAATTTTTTTATAATCTTCAGTAGAATTTTGCTTGCATGTGAAATCAATGATACTGTTCTATAGTTTCCACACTCTGTTGCATTACCCTTCTTTGGGATGAGAAAATCTTTAGGGCTCAGGTCTTAATGAATAGTTCTTATGCATGATACCAGAAACATAGTCTATAAGAGGACAGGGAGAAATAATAAATTGAACTTAATTAAAATGAAAACTTTTGCTCTCTACAACATTCTGTTTAAAAAAAAATCACAACAAAGCACAAGCTACATATTAGGAGAATAATTTGAAAACCATATCTCTGACAAAGGACATGTATCTAGAATATTAGAAAATGCTCAGAACTCAGCATTTAAAAGTTATGAGGAGATATATGACTAACAAGGATATGTTTTCTGTACTGTAGAGTTGGAACTGACCCATAGCTGACCCTCTGGCGGGTGTTTAGAGGCTGTTAATCACGCGGGAGGAGATTGCCCATCCTCCCGTTGAACAGCTGGTGGCCTCGAACTGTATGCCTTCGGGATTGCAGCGCAGCTTCTTGCCACTAGGCCACCAGAACTCCCTAAGGAGAAGTGGCAAATTGTTGTTTTGTACAGTAGAGTCAGAACTGACCCATAGCTGACCTTCCAGCAGGTTTTCAGAGGCAGTTAATAGAACAGAAGGAGAATACCTGTCTTTCTCCCATGGAGCAGCTAGTGGATTTGAACCACGTGCCTTTGGGATTACAGCACAGCTTCTTACCAATAGGCCACCAGAGCTCCTAGTGGCAGGTAAAAATGTGAAAAGACATTCAGTATGATTACCACTTGTTTTTGTTGTTGTTATGTGCTATTGAGTCGCCTGTGACTTACAGTAACCCTATGTACAAAAGTCCTAAACCCTGCTCTATTCTGTGCCAATCTTATTTTCTCTGACAGATCTACCCCCATTATCCCTGTCACTGAATCAATCCATCTCTTTGAGAGCCTTCCTCTCCTGCATTGCACTGTCCCTCCACCCTCCTAAGCATGACGTCCCTCTCTAAGGACCGGACCCTCCTTGCAGTGATTATTACCACTAGGCAAATGAAAATGAAAATGATGAGATCATTACATACTTATCAGATTGGCTAAAACAGGGAGGAGAAGAGAAACCATACCAAACGCTGAAGAAGCTGGAGGAAATCTGACTCTCTCTTACACTGGTGATGAGAATGTAGAGTAGTTCAGTCACTCTGAGCAACAGTGTGATGGTTTCTTTAAAAACTAGCTGTAATACTTACCAAATGACCCAAAAATTACAGAGTTGAGTCTACTAGTCTTACTTGTCACAACTTCAGACTGCAGAAGGTACAGATGTCCAGTATCTGTACATGAAATGGTAAACAAACCGTGACACAGTCCTACTGTGTGATCACTCAGCATTGTAAATGGATGAACTACTGGTATACACAACAACTTGGACGGATCTCAGGGACTTGATCCACACTGCAGAATATCAATTTCAAATGGTCACATAGCATATGATTCCATTTATATAACAATCTCAAAAAAACAGTATCATAGAGATGGAAAGCAGAGGTTTCAAAGTTTAAAGATGTTAGGGTATGTTGTTGTTGTTGTTGTTATGTGCCATCGAGTCACTTGCGACTCATAGCGACCCTATGTACAAGAGCCCTAAACGCCGTTCTATCCTGTGCCAACCTCGCCGTCTCAAACATACTCATTCCCACCACTCCACTCACAGAATGGATCCATATCATCGAGGGTCTTCCTCTCCTGCGCTGTCCCTCCACTCTCCCAAACATGATGTCCCTCTCCAAGGAACAGTCCCTCCTTGCAACATGCCCGAAGTATGTCAGACGAAGCTTCAGAATCCTTGACTCCATGGAGCGTTCTGGCTTCACCCTCTCCAGGACAAACCTGTTTGTTCTCTTAGCAGTCCATGGTATATTCAACACTCTTCTCCAGCACCACAGCTCAAAGGCATCAATTCTCCTTCTGTCATCCCTATTCATTGCAAAGACTATAGCCTGGATCAGGCGCACCTTAGTCTCCAGTCTGATGTCGTTGCTCTTCAGAGGTTCCTCACAGCTGACTTTCCCAATGCAGTTCATCTCCTGATTTCCTGGCTGCTGTTACCAAAAGTGTTGACTGTGGAACCCAGCAAACGAAAACTGTTAGCTATCTCAATCTCTTCACCATCCATACTGATGCTGCCAGTTGGCCCAGTAGTGAGAATCTTTGTTTTCTTGATGTTGAGCTTCAATCCATATTGAAGACTGCAGTCCTTGACCTTCTGCAGCAAGTGCTTCAGGTCCTCCTCACTTTCAGCAAGCAGGGTTGTGTCATCCGCATAATGTAGGTTGTTGACGATTCTTCCACCAATCCTGATGCCACATTCCTCCTCGTACAGCCCAAAGTCTCAGATGATCTGTTCTGCATACAGATTGAAAAGGTTTGGAGACAAAATACATCCCTGACGGACCCCCTTCTTGATTTTGAACCATCTAGTGTCTCCCTGCTCTGTTCTGATGACTGCATCTTGATCCCAGTATAGGTTTCGCATTAGCATGATCAAATATTCTGGGCTTCTTATTCTCAGAGTCAGCCATAGCTTGTTGTGATCCACACAGTCAAAAGCCTTTGCATAGTCAATGAAGCACAGACAGACATTCTTCTGGTATTCTCTGCTTTCTGCCAAGATCCATCTTACATTAGCTATAATGTCCCTAGTACCATGACCTCTTCTAAATCCAGCCTGCACATCTTGCAGTTCTCTGTTGACATATTGTTCCAAGTGTTTTTGGATAATTTTCAGCAGAATATTGCTTGCATGTGATATCAATGGTATTGTTCGATAATTTCCACACTCTGTTGGGTCACCTTTCTTTGGAATGGGAACAAATATCGATCTCTTCCAGTCAATTGGCCAGCTGACTGTCCTCCAAATTTCCTGGCACAACTTAGTGAGCACATCAAGGGCAGTGTCTGTGAAATAAATTAATAGAAAGCATTAAATTATCCAATAAACAAGGTAAATGTGGGTTTATTTGTGTTTATTTATTAATCTGTAGTTAGGAAATCAGGAGATACATTGCATGAGGTAAGTCTACTGTCAGAGATTTCTTCAAAATACTAACGAGCAATGATGTCAGTTTGAAGACTAAGAGGTGCCTGCTTCAGGCCATGGCCGTTTCCATTACTTGCTGTGCATCTGAGAGCTGACCAGTGACTAAGGATGACAGAGGATGAATTGATGCCTTTGAGATGTGGCGTGAGAGAAGAGTACTGAATACCCCATGAACTGTCAAGAGAACAAACAGATAAATCTTAAAAAAAGTGCAGTCAGAATGATCCTTAGAGGCACAGATGCAAAGCTTCATCTCTCATACTTTGGGTGTGTTGCTAGGGGAAGCTGTTTCTTGGAAAGGGACATGATGCTTGGAGAAGTCCTGGCCCTGTAGCACAAAATCAAAAGCTGCTGCCCTATTTACAATCCCTGATAGGAACAGAGTATCCAACAAAGAAAGTAACACAAGTTTACTTGTTCTTGTTAATCTTTAGTCAACAATTTCACATGCTTTTCACTATGCTGAGAAATTGTTCACTAAAGATTAGTACCTAAACACAAATACCTTACTTATGAGGTAATTTGTCTCTGGGTGTAATTATAGACACGATTTTCTGTGAATGGAAAGTTAAAAAAAATTCAGAAAAGAATCTTGTACCCTCTTCTCCTCCCAAGACGCAGTAGCGTATTTACATTGATAAATTTGTTACGTTCTGGTGAAGGGATGTCAGGTTCTGTGCTAATCAGACCCTCTCATTCTGGGTTTTTTTTTTTTTTTTTTTTTTTTGGCTTTCCACTCTTAGGGAATGAGCTGGCGGGAATCCAGGACACAATGAACATTGGAAAGAGCTGGGAAAAGATTTGCCAAGGAGGGCATGCGCTCAATAACTTTAATCATTTGATTACAGATCTAGACGATAATCCAGTATTATTCTGTGACCTCTGTGTAAAGTCAGAGGTCAAAACCGGAGTCAGTGTCTGGAGTGAGATTTGGCTTAGTATAAAGAAATTCCAGTTACTCGCCAAAGGGGAGAACAGGCCATTCTCTCCCATGGCGCACACACCCCAGTGTGGAGAGCCGAGACCATATGTCTGTCCCTCAGATCAGGTTTGCTGTAGCAGACAAGGACCCAGTGGTATACAGCACTGCTGGCCAGAGGTGACAAAAGAAATCCAACATCAGCTGGATGGGATCATGGGATTTACCTCAGAGAACAAAGCGAAACTTTAAAGTGGTCATTTCTCTATCCTCATCAAATTCTCCAGCTGCTCCATAGGGAAAAGCCAGCCAGCTTCCGTAGACTCCAGCCTTGGCAACCCAGTAGGGCAGTGCTGTTCTGTCTACAAGAGCATCACGTTGGCTTGGGGTTGACTTGGAGACAGTGAAGTTCAGTGCTCATTAGAACTCCCAAGAACGGAAGGCAGAGAGGAATTGGATGAATCTTGAGGAGAAACCTGGTTCTGACGAGTGTTGGCAGCGCAGTTGAGGGAGCGCCCTGGACATTCCTGTGAAACCCCGGAGCCGAACAAAGAGAGGCCCTGCAGAATCAAATGGGCTCTCCACTGCCTCTGGCTTCATGTAACCTGCATTTGAGTAATAATCCCTTTCATTATGTAGCTGCAACAAGCACGCTTTCCACAGATCAAAGCAGATTCCTCAATGATACATACAACTGGGGGCGTGGGGTGGAGCTGGCGTGAAATGTTAGGCAGGTTTGGAGGCCTTCAAGAAAGGAAGACATTCTGCATCTTACGTATGCGTCAGTCAGCCAGGCTCAGATTCTGGTGGCAACGCCAAGAGCGAAGACCGTGAGATCTATTTATATTCAGGAGTATGGAGGGCAGCTGAGATTTGTTTTCTTCCATCTTTCTTCATTGTGGATTGACTTTTGGAACTGTAGCAGCTGTGCTTTATAGCCTCTGACCACCCGCTGAAGAGTTAGCTACAAGCTGGGTGCAACTTAACAGCACATCACAACAACAGTGGCTAAAAGTGTAGGTTAGATGATGCAAAGGACCGTGATTCTGATTCCCCTGAAGATTCTGGTTACCTGTGTGACTGGAAGCTGGGGTTACCTGAGCTAGAACCTTCCTAGAAAATTTGAATGTGCATTTAAGGATAAAGGTGTTCATTGTACTAAAAGCATCTTAGAAAGATTGGGGGACATGTTGAGAATTGAAGTTGAATCATGAGTTTGACAGTGTGTTTCTGTCTTGGCCTGCTCTTGCTTGAGCAGGTGTGACTTATGAGTTATACTTGATGATTTAAACAGGCACAGTCAGGAGAGGGTAGTTGTTGTTGTTGTGTACCATAGAGTTGGAACTGACCCATAGCTGAGCCTCAAGTGGGTTTTCAGAGACAGTTAATCACACAGGAGGAGATAGGGTGGAAGAAAATAGAGAGAAAAGGAAGGGCTTTATAAAGTGAAGACAGAATGCTGGTCGGCTAGAAAGCAAGAACAGGTGGGAATTCCTAGCTTGTCCCCGTAACACCAACCCTGAGTGGTTTCTTACTTGGCACGCTCATTTCCAAGCACCGTGTTGGTGGGGGTGAGCAAGCAGCAGGAATGTTTTGTTTTGTTTCACTTTCCTTTTGAATGAAGACTTAAAGGGAGTCAAGAAATAGGAGGTAGGGGTGAGATTATGAAGATAAATATTGTTAAAAGTGATTTTTCTCCCCCTTTCAATCTTAGCGGTCAAAAATCTGAAACAAGGTGTTGATGTATGTGTTTGTTTACTTACTCCAGATAAAGTGGGAAGTGAATTGGCAGTCAGTAAAACATGGAACTGGGCCCCAGGAAGTGAGAATAACAGGAAAATGGTTACATGCTTGGGATTCAGGGTCCACAGAGTCTTAGAACCTTTTTTAAAGTTGGCATTTAGTCTCTTACGGCCTTTTATGGGACAGAATTGGAAGTGAGCCTCAGAATTGAGCTGGATAAAATCTCCAGGTTATGTCCCTGGAGAGTTCTGAGAAGCCAATGTCCTCTCTTTTAAGTAATTACAGCTCTTCAGATAACAATAGTGTATGCTCATAAAGTACCCTTAACTAGTGTACTGGCGCGAGGGAGACATCAACAACGTGTACCAGCCTCTAAAGGTGCCCTTGCTGGTCCTCGCCAGCCTCACATCAAAGCCCTTTTTACGAATGGGAACCTGGATCCCAGTTTATAACACTGGAATTAAAAGACAGACACACTGTGGATGGAGGGTGGTTTTAATGGGTTTCCCCGCGGCTCTTTGTAGAGTTAGTCCCATCCATGTCTTTTAATGAAAACATATGGCCTGTGCAAATTAGACAGATCAGAGCTTGAGCGCATACAGGAAGCACAACCCCACCTGACAGCCACAGTTAGCTTGCCTCTCGTCTCATAGGTATCCCGTGCGTGGCTGAAGGTGTCTTCATCTCCTTTTTAAATGCTCAGAAGCCTTCAACTTATTTGTTTTTAAGGCTTTTCAAAATTAGCATTAGTTTGGTGAAGAGTTAAGAGAAATATACAGGCTTAGAACATGAAATTTTTCCAAAAAACCGTAACAAAATAAGACCATACAATTTTGTTGAGAATTGTGAATTTAGTATCTTAGCTTTGACATTTAGCCCATTAGCTGGTACTCTCTGAATGATCACATGGTGCTCTCTGAATGAGCAGCTTTTCTCCAGAATCAATCTGTTTGAAAGGAATGGTTAGAAATATTTTACTGTTTTAAAACATGAGTTGGTTTTCACTCTCCCATTTTTATATATTTATATATCTGCCCCTTACAGAAAAAAAGGCACATATCGAAAATACATTCTTTTTTCTTTCTTTTAGAAAATAAATTCTTAAATTTGATTTTTGTATAATTTCTTTTGCAAAGGGAATTTGTGTCAAAGATGGTTTGTAGATTACAAAAGGATCATCTGGGTATCTTGTTAAGTGTGCATTCTGATTGAGTATATCTGGGGTGGAAATGCAGCTTTTTTTAGCAAGGAGTCAAACCACAGTGAATCAACCCTGGCCATGTTGTCCTCGAGTATGACAAATATAGGGTGTAACTCTTGAAGAAAGGGCTGTGGACTGGACCTTCGTGAGCCCAGGGATGTGATGTGCAGACCTGGGTGCCAGAAGCTGGCACGTCTCCTTGCCTGCATCCACCCCCGCCCCCCAATGCAGTGGGGTGCTCGACCCTTCTCAAGCTGGACCGTGGTGAAGAGCACACGCCGGCTGCTCACCACCTGCTGACTTTCCTTTTTCTTCTCCTTGGTTGTTTCCCATCTAATTGTATTTAGTCTGCGATGAATGCTTTATTAGTTGGGGCCCAGCCCAGGCATCCCCTGGGCCTGATGACTCAGGTGGTGTCTCCAGTCAGCTCTGCGCACCTGTGCCTGACTCAGTCGGCGGTCAGGTGGCTTCAGACGCTCAAGTGCCTGCTCCCCAGTGCCTTTGGACAGGCACACATTCTGCTAGGCTGAGAAGTGCCGAGGAGAAGCTGTTGGGATTTGGGAGTGTTAAATGTGCTTTGGAGGCAACGCAAAAACCAGGTGAGTGTCTGTGGACGAGCTGGGGCTTGGAGGCGTGCACCTCACTCCCCTGTTCTTGTCTGATCCACACGGGTGCTGCTTCCCCTTTCCTCTCTCAGTATCCTCGCCAGCATTCCTTCTCATGGAATTTGTGGGTACTTTTCCAGCAACATGGAAACGTGGGACAGAGAAATTTCGCAAATTACGTTAATGTTATAACTATTAAAAGCAACTTCTCCTTAGAAGTTGCAATTTCTTAGATGAAAACCTTGAGCAATTAAACGTTCTCAATTGAGGTTTTGTTGTGTTCCCCCCACCCCCCACCTTAAAAGTAGGTTAATGCTCCTGTCTAGCAAGGCTGTGATTAAGATTCTGTGAAGTGATGCTTGTAGATTATCTCATCGTTGTAGATACTGTGACAGTATCAGAGTTGGTAATGCCAGCTTTTAGGTGAGGCTTCAGAAGTTAAAGAAGCTTGACCTTGCTTTCTTCCTCTTTTACCCCTGTACCTCTGTCCTTTGGTCAACTGAAAAGATCCCTGTGTGCTCAGTGAGCTGGGACACGGGGCAGCCACCTCAAATAAGACAGATGACATGGGGCTAGGGAAAGAATCTGTGACATAGTATCAGTGGCAGGTGGTCGATGGAGTAAAGGAGAAGAGAGCAGAGTTGGGGGCCCGGATGAGGAAGGTTTAGGACGGGCAGATGCTGCTTCATAGAGGAAAGCATCTAAAGGGGCTGATACTTCAGCAGCTGTTCCTGTTGTGGTGTTTTTTCAAATCAGAACTGACTCGCAGCCGACCCTGCAGTGGGTTTTCAGAGGCAGTAAATTGCCCATCTTTTTACCATGGAGCTGCTGGCAGGTTCAGACCACTTGCCTCTGGGTGAGTAGCACAAGGAAGAGATTAAGCGGCACCAACATTTTAAAAGGGGCCTAGTCGAATGCCCTGGTTGCACAGTGGTTAAACATTCTGCTGTTGAACACAAAGGTTGGCGGTTGGTGGTTTGAGCTTTCCAGTCACTCTGAGGAAGAAAGATGTGCCAGGCCGCTGTTGAAAACCTTAGGACAGGAGCACTGCTGACAGGGTCAGTACGAGTCAGAATCTGTTTGACAAGGGTTATTTGCTTGTTTGCTACATTTGTTTTTAGATGCTTGAGATAGTTGTCAACACTACTGAAAATATACTACTTCAGATATGTTATGAAATTCTAAAGTTTCAAAGTAATTTCTGTGAGTCTTTCTCTCTCCCCCCCTTGTATGTGTGTGTGAGAGAGAGACACACTGTTGGATGCTGTTGATTTACAACTCACAGGGGCTCAGTGTGACAAGTACAATTGTCCCATCGGGTTTTCTAGGCTATGATGTTTACAGGAGTAGGTCTCCAGCAGGACTCCCTTCTGTGGGACTGCCGAGTGGATTTGCAGCCAAGTGTTTAACTGTTTGCACCATCAAGGGCTTCTTTTAATGCACGCAGGGCATGCGTTTTCTCCTGCAAGGAATCTGCTTTCTTGAGAAGGCGGTGGAGAGAAAGCTCAGCATGGTCTAACAGAGCATGTGCAGACTGTAAAGGGCTGGGTGATAACACTTGATTAGACCAAGTAGTGGCCGAAATCAGTGTTGAACTGAGCTAATACCGAGCAGGGAGCCCGGATGGCTCAGATGGCTTTAATGGTAAGGAATTAGGCTGTCAACCCAGAGCCACGGGAGGGTCCGCTATGGGTCGGTTCTGACTGGATGGATTTTTAATCCAGTAGCTGCTTGTAGTAGAAAGAGGATCCGTCTGCTCCAGTGTGACTTACTTCCTCTGAAAATCCACTGGGTTGGTTCTGACTCAATGGTGTATAACAACGACAGTGGCAGGAATAAGTATTGAATTGCTCCTTCACTGCTGTGTGAAAGAGTCTTTTTTACTTTTACTGTCTTTAAAAAAATTTATTTCCAGATTTATTACAATGTTGTTGTTATATGCTGTCAAGTTGCCTGTGACTCATAGGGACCCTCGGTACAACAGCCCTGAACTCTGCTCTATCCTGAGCCAATCTCACTATCTCTAACACACCTGTCCTCATTAACCCAATTACTGAGCCGGTCCATCTCATCTGGGGTCTTCCTCTCTTGGGCTGTCTTTCCATCCTTCCAAGCATGATGTCCTTTTCCACAGAGTGGTCCCTTCTGGGCATGTGCCCACAGCATACGAGATGGAGCTTCAAAATCCTTGCCTCCAAGGAGCAGCTCTGCATGCAGCTTAGTTTCACCCTCTCCAGAACATACCTGTTTGTTCTCTTAGTAGTCCGTGGAATAGTCACCATTCTTCTCCAGCGCCACAACTCAAACACAGCCATTCTCCTATTCTCCTTCGTCTCTGTCCAGATTTCTGATACATAGCAAGTAATTGCAAAGATCATGGTCTGTATCAGGCACACCTTAGTCCTCATATTGAAATTATTGCTCTTCAGTATTCTGGAGAGATCTCTGATAGCAGACTTTCCCCATGAAGCTTGTCACATTATATTATTTCAAATGTCCAGTTTTCAGGAAAACTTGCAAGATCTTCAAAGAAACAAAATATATGAGCCATGCACATGTGCAGCTCACTAAGGAAGCCTTGGTTTTTAAGTTCACTCATAACTTACCTCTGTCTTTTTTCTTAAAAAGAAAGCCACCCCTACCTTTATGTTTCCAAAATCAATAATCTACCTTTACGTTTATAAGAAGCTCCTGAGAGTTGCTTTGGAAACCTGTTTTATAGGGAGAACCACTACATGCATGTAGGGCTTGCCTTTTGGAATGCAACCCGAGCGAATGGTGCCTACAACCAGTGTGTGTTATGTCAGGATTTTCCAGAAAGACAAACGAGCTTTGGAACTCAGTGTAAGAGAGGCTCTACTTATTAGATATCCAGGAAATAGAAATCCCCTTCGCTTTATGTTTCTTTGGCTGTCATCCCACTGCAGCTCCTGTCTACGTGCTTCTGGTAATCCTCTGTGCTTTAAGCGTTAAACCGGCACCTCCTCGGATGTGCTGTGACTGATCAGGTCCTTGGATGTGCTGTGACTGCTCAGGTCCTCAGAAGCATTTGGCCCCTTTTCACTCTGAGCCTGTTTGTGTGCTCACACAGCTTCTGCTGACGGAACTTTATTTCTCTGTAGAAATTCTCAACACTAGTGCTTCAGGGTTTTGCTATTTCATTTAAAAATTAACCCAGACAACATGCAACATTAAGCATGCTCGTGGTTGTTGGAGCTCTGGTGGGTCATCCCTTTGAAGCTTCTAGCCGATCTCGGGGAGAGCCATGTGGCATTCTGCTTTGGTAAAGATTTACAGCCTCGGAGATCCCACGGGACTGTTCTTCTCTGTCCTCCAGGGTCACTGAGTCAGATCAACTAGGCAGCAGTGTGTTTTGTTGCTTTATTTTGGCAGAGGTAGATTCTTCTAAGCTTTAAAGCAGGCCATGGGGAATGACTATCTTAGGAACATATTAATTTTTCATGTGTTGCTCTATTGTTTGCATCACTGACAGTGGCATTAATGAGCAACTTTGGGAAGTTCCCTGTGCTGAATAATTAGCACCAGGAAGGGAGAGGGGCCAGGCTGGAAAAGTCCTTAAAGATAGTTCAAGTTCTTTTGTTGGAAGATGAAGAGATATTTCTGATTTGAACTTTAGAATCTCAAAGACATTTAGATGGGGAGTGGCGTACATGCTTGGACGCCGCTTTCCTGTGGCACAGAGTTCATTTTGGTGTGAGATATACTGAATGCTGCTATACAGGAATGCACACACTTATGGCATGAAGGGTTAGCAATGACGCAGAATACTTGCTCAGAACGTTTCGTAGAGTCTCAAATACTGACTCCCTCAAATGTTCTCCTTGGCTTATTTATGGGGGCGCCAGTATAAAAGCACCAGTATATAGAAGTTCTAACAGTATTGTTCTAGAACATTAAAGAAATAGTCTAGAAACAACTGTATAGATGTTTTCTACTGTTGTTTCTAGATTGCTTCTTTACTGTTCTAGAACTATGCTGTTAGAACGCATAGAAAACAAAGATTCTCACCACTGGGCTGATTGGTAGCATCATGATAGATGGTGAAGAGATGGAGATTGTTAACAGCTTCAGTTTGCTTAGCTCCACAATTAAAACTCTTGACACTAGCAGCCAGGAAATCAAAAGATGAATTACATTGGGAAAATCTGCTATCAAGGACCTCTCCAGAGTACTGAAGAGCAACAATGTCAATATGGAGACTAAAGTGCACCTGATCTAGATCATGATCTTCTCAATTACTTGCTATGCATCAGAAAGCTGGACAATGACTAGGGCTGATAGAAGGAGAATTGATGCCTTTGAGCTGTGGTGCTGGAGAAGAGTATTGAATATACTGTGGACTGCTAGGAGAACAAACAAGTTCATTCTGGAGAGGGTTAAACCAGGCTGCTCCTTGGAGGCAAGGATTCTGAAGCTCTGTCTCTCATATTTTGGGTCTATTCCAAGGAGGGACCAGTCTTTGGAGAGAGACATCAAGTTTGGAAGGGTGGAGGGGCAGCCAAGAGAAGGATGAGATTGATTGACTCAGTGACTGGAGTAATGGGGAAAGGTGTTTCAGAGACAATAAGGTTTTCTCAGGATAAAGCAGGGTTCAGAGCTATTGTACATAAGGTCACTATGCATTGCAAGTGACTTGATAGTATAGATCTATATATTGTTGTTACATCAGTCAGAATCAACTCATAGGTGACACTCTAGTGGGTTTTGAGAGGTATTAAATTGCACGAGAGGAGATTGCCCATCTTTCTCCTGTGGAACATCTGAAACCCATGTTTTTGGGTTGGCAGTGCAACTCCTTACCACTAAGCCACCACCACTTTTATATCTGTATACTGTATTTCTATTTCTGTATCTCTATCTCTACACTAATAGTATATTATATAATGTATCATTTAATATATACTACATAGTATAGTATAGTATTGTATAGTAGTGAGCTCTGGTGGCCTAGTGGTAAGGATTTGTGCCACCAGCCTGAAGGTACATTGTTCAAATCTATCAGCTGCTCCATGGGAGAAAGACGGGCATCCTTCCATGTCATTAACTGCCTCTGGAAACCCTCTGGAGGGTCAGCTATGATTTGGTTCCAACTTGACAGTACATAACAACAGGTACAGAAGCACAATGTAGACAGTGAGATCTAAGGACTTGAAAGTCATGGCTGCCCTTGGGATAGAAACTGTGGAAAAGACTTGCAGCACCCAGCAAAGCTGGTCCAGATGACAGTAAAACCTGGCTTCCTCCCTCCCCTCTGCACCTGTACTCAAAGGGGTAGGTCACTAGGTAGACCCTGCCCTCTGAGACACTGGAGGAGAGCCTTGTCCTGTGGAGAAAGTTGGTGGTTTGGTCCATAGCAAGTTGCACTGCTGACCCAAGGACTGCATGTCTCTGGTGGTTCAAATCCACCATTGCTCCAGGGGAGAAGGATGGCAGTCTCTTCCAGTTAATGATTATCTGGCCTCAGAAATGCAGTGTAATGTTACTGTGGGTTGGAATTTGCACAGTGACAGTGAGTTTTTGAGTTAGTGTCCTTTTGAGGACAGAAGAGACAGCCGACTTTGGGTGGGAAAAGCCCCATTAATACAGGGCTGCTTCATGATACGTTAAGTCCAGGGTTAGATGCACTGACTTTGGGGGTAAACCACCATTCCTTTATTTCTGTTCCAGGTCATTTTGCCAAAACGTAAGGAGAGTCATGACTTGTAGAAGAACGCCCAAAGGCAGAGTGAGAAACTGGGATTCCTTTGTTTCAGTGCCATACACTCAGCAAGTGAAACCATCTGATTTTTAGGGGAAGGACCTTAAACATTTATGTCCACACTGTAAGAGGAGAAGGGGAAGAGGAAGACTGGGGGTGGGGAGGAAAATGCAGAAAAATTCACAAAAGCAGATAACATTTTGGGGAGCAACATTTCTAGTTTAGGGAGAGAAGTAATATTTATAGGAGCTGACCATCTGTTTTTTGTCCTTGTCTGTGATCTCGTTAGTCATCAGCAGAGACACAGTGATAGGTAGAAGGGGGCTGAAAGGGGGCCTGTGGGGGTAGGGTCATTCCTGAAGGAGATAGTAGTTAGGTCTTAGAGCCAAAAAAACCCCCCTAAAATGAAGAAATGGAGTGTGAATTTGATGAGTGCTTAAAGTAAAACAATTCTGTATGATCACTGAGCAGACATTAATTGAAAGTCAACAGTTCTGCCAGGTGCTGTATTGCAACCACAGCAAGATGTATTGACAGGATGGGGTGGCTTTGACAATGAACTCCAGCACTGCAGCCTCTGGGAGCGTGGTGCTGGGTCAGGCCGTGTTTTGTTCTGTTGTATGTAGGTTTGGAGCTGTCGCAACTACATCTGCCAACAGCAACAATGTTGGCTGTGCTCACTGTTGGTGGCTCAGTGGTTAAGAGCTAAAGTTGTTAACTGAAAGACCGGTACGTAGTTGAACCCATAACCTACTCTATGGAAGAAAGATGTGACAGTCTGCTTCTGTAAAGACTTCTAGTCTTGCAAACCCTGTAAGACTTTTCTGCTGTCCTGAAGGGACTTTATGAGTTGGAATTGACTCAATAAATAGTAAAGGGTTTGGGTTTAATTTTCACATTGGGCTATAGGGGTGCAAAGATTGTTGAAGTTTTGAAACACTTTAAACAGGTTTGCTGAGTATTTGTCACGTTTCCTTTTCGGTTTGTAGGATATTTCTTTTTCTGTTTTGTAAGTACAGCTATTACTTTTTTTCCCCACATTGTGTTTTATACAATATTTTTAAACACTGTATTTTATATAATTATATAATTAATTATTATTCTGTGCTTTTGTATTGATATTTGATAATATATGCATCAGTAATAAGATACTTCAATAGAAAAATTGCTAAGTTATGACATATGTAGAGAGCTGTAATGGTCTAGTGGTAAGGAGTTGCGCTGGCCACCTAAAGGTATGCAGTTCAAAACCATCAGATGCTTTGTGGGAGAAACTGATGGGTATTCTCTTCCCATGCAGTAAACTACTTCTGAAAACCCACTTGAGGGTCAGCTATGGGTCGGTTCCAGCTCGACAGTACATGACAAAATACTGGTCAAGCTTATCACAATCAGGATAGTGAATGCATTAATTTGTGTTTTGGTAAACCCTCTCACCCACCCATCTTAGGTGACCACTGACTGCTTTCTGTCTTCACAGATTAGTTTGCATTTTCTAGATTTTTCTTAAAAAGAAATGAAAGAATATGCATTCTTTTACTTAGTGTGTATTGTTTTGTTGTCTGCTGTCTCACTGTACTGCCATTACTTTGGAGTTCATCCATGTTCTTAATAGTTCATGCCTTTTTATTGCCAAGTAGTAGTGGCTGTATGGCTATTCCACAATTTGTTTTTCCATTCAGATGCTAATGGGCATTTGGGTATTTCCAGTTTTAGGCTGTTCTGGGCAAAGTGGCTCTGAACATTTGCAGGCAAGTATATATGTGGACATGTGCTTTAGTTTATCTTGGATAAATAGCCAATAGTGAATGGATGGATTATAAGAAACTGTTCAACGTTTTGTGTTTTTTTTGTTTTGTTTTGTTTTTTTGGTTTTTTTTTGCATAGAGTGGGTAGAATATGAGAGTCTATTTCTTCCACATCCTTTCCAACACATGTTGTCTGTTTCATTTTAGCCATTTAAATAGGTGAATAGTGGTACTTCAGTGATTTTAATTTGCACTTGCTAAATAACTATTGGTGCTGAATATCACTTGATGTGTTTGTTGGCCATCTATCCTTCTTTGGTAAAGTGTCTTGTTAAATATTAAAGAGTTGTTTATTTAACACTAATAAATTTTTAGAGTTCTTTTATGTTCTAGATATAAGTCCTTTATCAGATATATGATTAGGGGGAAAAATTATCCAGTCTGGAGTTTGTTCATTTTCTCAATGGTGTCTTTTTTTTTTTAAAAGAAAATTTTAATTGTGATTTTAAGGAACATTTACAGAGAAGTTAGAGTTTCATTCATTCATTGTTGCACATTTTATTCCCTTGCCTTCTCTTTCTCCTGCCCCAGTTCACCTTTTTTTTTTTAATATTAATTTGTTGTTGCACAATTATGTACTGCCCTGCTCCTAGTCCTCTTTGAAATGATACATCTCTTAGGCAGTTTTTTCTTTTATCTGTTCCAATGCAATGGTCTTTATCTAACCACTCTTACCCTATTCTCCTCCCAACCATCTTACCCCCTTGTCAGACCTGCTTTATAATAGTGGTGCTATGCCGTATTTGTCCTTTTGTGGCTATCTCACTCAGCATGATATGATCCAGGGTCCCCCATGTTGTGTAATGTTTTACAAGTTCATTCTTTTTCAGTGCTGCATAATATTCATTGTATGAATATACTGTCCTTTTTCTGTGCAATCATTTGTTGATGGGCACTTGGATTGCTTCCAGCTCCTTACTATTGTAAATAATTCAACAATAAACATGAGTGTGGATATATCTGTTTTGATTGCGGTTATGGTTTCTTCAGTGTATATTCCCAGTAGTGGCATTGTTGGGTCAAATGGTATTTCTATTTCCAACTTTTTGAGAAAGTGCCAACTGCCTTCCATAGTGGTTGCACCACTCTGCACTCCCATCAGCAGTGAATAAGAGTTCCAATCTCTCCACAACCTCATCAGCTTTCATTGTTTGCTGCTCTTTTGATTGACATCTCTCTGATAGCTAGGGAATTTGAACATTTCTTCATATGTTGAGTCTGCCATCTGAATGTCATCTTTGGTGGAGTATCTGTTCATATCTTGTGCCCATTTTGCCATTAGGTTATTTACCTTTGTCTTGTTGAGGTGCTGGAGTATTCTATATGTTTTAGATATGAGTCCCTTATCAGATAATGTCATTACCAAATATTTCCTTTTTACCCTGTTGGAGTTTTTAGATGTGCATAGGGATTTGTTTCTTAGAAGGTTCCATTCATCTTGTTCTCTCCTGATTATAGGTTTTTTATTATGGTTGGAATACTGTTCATACTGTAGATTAGGGCTTCTAGAGTTCTTCCAAGCTTTTCTCTCATGAAATTTATAGTCTTTGGTTTTACTTCTAGGTCCTTGATCCACCTTGAGTTGTGTTTTTTTTTTGGTATGGTGTGAGGTATGGATCTTGAGTGAGTTTTCTACAGATGCAGATGGTTGAGTGAGTTTTCTACAGATGGTTTTCCAATTTTGCTATTTCCAAAAGGCTGTTTTCCCCCTACTTAACTGATTACATCTCCTTGTCAAAAATGAGATAGATGAGTTGATTTCTGGGTTCTCAAATCTATTCCATTGATCTGTATATCTGTCACTGTACCAGTGCTAAGCTGTCTTGACCACCAGAGCTGTGTAGTATGATTTGAAATTGGGGAGTGGATGCCTTCTACCTTGTTTCTCTTTTTCAGGAGTGTTTTGCTTATTTGGAGTCTCTTTCCACTGCAAAGAAAATTAAAAATTGCCTTTTCCATCTCATTGAAGAATGGCATTGGTACCTGTACTGGGATTGCATTGAACTGCCTTTGGCAGAATTGTCAAGCCGAACTTTTTGTTTTTAAGCTATTCCACTTATTATGGGTTTCACCCTCACTTTTATGGATTGTGAATTTTGTATCCTATTTAAGAAAATGTTGTCTTACTCAAGAGTCAAATGAAAATGTTGTCTTACTCAAGAATCAAGATCTGTGCTGTGATACCAAAGACACTTAGGTCTGTACCAGCGCTCTGCCGCAGAAAGATGGGCATTTTCCTCTGGGGAGATTAACTGCCGTCGAAAAACCTCTGGAGGGGCAGCGAGGGGTTGACTTCTTGACTGCAAACAACAACAACTCAAGAGTAACACCAGGATTTACTTTCATTTTCTTCCAGAAGGTTTAGTTTTCAGTTTTACATTTATACCTGTCATTGATTTTGAGTTATTTTTAGCCTCTGTTCTGCACCAAATTTCATGTTTTCCACATGCATAAATAATTGATACAGCACCATTTTGTTTATAAAATGAACCTGTCTCCACTGACTTGTCCCTGTTCCTTCGTTAAAAATCAATAGTCCATTTATATATAGTTTTATTTCTGAACGTTTAAGTTTTTTTTACATTGATCTTTTTTTCTTTCTTGATGCCAGTACCACTTTGACGTAATTATTTTCGTTTTTATAAATTTGGTAATCAGTTAGTGTAAATCCTTCATTCCCCTCATCTCCAAAAGCCCTTTGTTTTTCCACATGAATTTTGGAATTGGCTTGTAAATTTTTAGAGGTGGGGAAGTGCCTTCTAGCCCTTTGAGAACACACTGGAATCTAAAGATTCATTGGAGGAGAATTGACATACTAAAAATATTGAGTCTCCTAACAATGAACATATTTTAATTCTAGTTTTTATGTCATTTTTTCCTCTCAGCAGTATTTTGTAGTTATTATATATCTTTTGTGAAATTTATCCTTAATTGTTTCATATTTTTAATGTATTTTATGACTCTTTGTGCTATTACATAGGAATACAATTGACTTTTATATATTTGTCTTGTGTCTTGCAGTCTTGTTAAACTGATCTTTTTTAATTTTAGTATGTTTTCTATAGATTTTATATGATTTCTATTGAGGTGATAATTTTGTCTGTCAGTACAATTTTGCTTTTTTCCCCCCAATGTGGATATTGTTTATTTTTTATTTCATTTTTGGTTTATGTTTATTTTTAAAAATTTGTTTCTTACAATTAATTTTTAAAAAAAATTTACATTACTTTACCTACAAAGTTCTTATACATTATCCCTCACACCAGATCTCGCTGCCTTCCCAACCCACCTCCCCCATAAAACTGTGTGACCCCATGATTACCCCCACCTACTCCACCCCTCGGCTCACCCCCCCCTTAGGTCCTCATACACATTTTACTAGTTATCTATTTCTACAATAATGGTCTTATACAGTATCTGTCCATTTGGGACCGAGTTAGTTCACATAGCATAATACTCTCCAGTCCCTCTTGAGGTAGGAAGTGATTTGCAAAATCATTGCTCCTGTGTGCTGCGTAGTATTCCGTCATGTGAATGTACCATGATTTCTTGATCCATTCAGTTGTGCTTGGACATCTGAGCTGTTTCCATGTTCTTGGGATGGTGAATAATGCCGCTCTGAACCTTGGTGTACAAGGCTCTGTGCCTCAGTTCTCATTTTTTCGGGGTATATTCCTTATTGGACTCGCGAGAACTTCTAGAATAATGTGGACAGAAAGTAGTAAGAAGATTATTTGTATCTTGCTCTTCTTAGAGGAAATCTTTTATGTGATGGTAGCTGTAGGTGTATTGGAGATGTCTTGCATCGAGTTGAGAAATTTTCTTTAATTTCTTGCTTGATAGTAGTTGTTATTAGTAATATATTTCAGATTTTTGTTACTTGATATTTATGCATATATTGAGATGACCATATGGTGTTTCTTTAGTTGTTGATATGATAAATGTCATTAATTGTAAAATGAGTAGACTTACTTGGTTATTATGTATTACTCTTTCTATATAATGGTGGGTTAACTTTACTAAAATTTTATTATTGTTTTATCTCAACTCTTGGAAGAGATTGATTTGATCTGTAGTCTCCTTTTCTTCTAATGTCTTTGTTGGTTTGTTATCACAATGATCTTGGTCTCAGTGAATGATCTGGAAGTATTTGCTCACCTTCAGTTTTCTGAAAGGCTTGGTCGAGATTTGCTACTGTAGCATCCTCAAATGTTTGTCTGAATTCACCAAAGGAGGTTTTGACCCCTGTAGATTTCTTTCTGAAAACGATTTTAACTGAAAATTCTATTGTTTTTGTAGTTGTCGGTATAAAGAAGTTATCTATTCTTGAGTGCGGCTTAGTTTGTGACTTTCAGGAAGCTTGTCAATGTCATTTGATTTGTTTTGACATAAAGTTGTTCATCAGTTTTAGAACTTGAATATCTACAAAATGTGCCATGTTGTTAGCTGTTTCCTCTCTGCTTTGGGTCCTTTATATTTTTGTTTTCTCTCTGATCAGTTGCCTAGAGGTAAATCAGAGGATCAGATTGATTTTTTTCTATTGTTATTGTTGTTTAAATTTCATTAGTGTCTCCACTGATATTTGTTATTATCTTTCTTCTGCTTATTGTGTATTTAATTTGTTTCCTTCCTTCTTAGTTGTTTCCACTAGTAAGAAAGCAGAGCACCAGTTCTTTCCCTCAGGAAGCTCCTAGGTGGGTTCAAACCACCTGCATTTCAGTTAGCAGCCAAGCTTAATCATTGTGCTGCCAGGGCTCCTTTGAGATTATTTAGGGTCTTTATTCATCGCAGGAGACTCAACCAATAACATTCTATGACAGGTTTGGAAGCAGGAGTGGCATCCACTTCCTAAACAACAAGCCTCCAGAAATTCTGTGAACTTTGATAAATGTTGATAGTTGTAGAAGGGCTTCAGGTCTTTTGTTCATTCGGTCACTATGAATCGTGCTCGACTCGAAGGCAATCAACAATAACATGCAATCTCATATAAATACTTGGGAGAGTCTCCCAGAATTCTTTTGAAGTTAATTTCACTGTAAACGGCTTGTGTGACTTGTTGTGTTTGTTGTTGTTTAGTACCGCTGAGTCAGAACTGACCCAGCGCTGACCCTCCAGTGGGTTTTCAGAGATTACCCATCCTTCTCTTGAAGAGCAGCTGGTGGATTTGAACCATGTGCCTTTGGGATTGCAGCACATGCGATTTAGAGCCTTTCATTTTATTAAGACTATTTTTGTACATCAGAATATGATACGTTTTTCTCTGTGTTCCATCTGCACTTGAAGAGCCTGAGCAGTCCACTGCTTTGTAAGTAGAATTCTATGAATGTCAACTGAGTCAAGTTGATGTATAGTTTTGTTCTAGTTTTCTATATTCTTACAGATTTTTTGTCTATATATTCATGCTATGGGTTCCTGAGAAAGTGGAATTAAGGTCTTCACCTCCAATTGTGAATTTATCTTTCTCCTTTCAATTCATTGGTTTTTACTCGAGGTGCTTTGAAACGCTGTATATTGTTTATATAAACATTTAGTATTTTTATTCAGTTTTTTTAATCCTTTTGATAAATTGACCCCATTACTGTTATGGAATTAATTTTCTTTATTCTCTTTATCCTTGGCAATAGTAACTTCTCGGTCTGTTTTGTCTGATATTAGCTTGGCCGTTGTAGCTTTCTTTGTATTAGTATTAACCAGTTGCCACAGATTTGACTCTTGATTCATGACAACTCCATGTGTAGAGTGGAACTGTGTTCCATAGGGTTTTCAGTGGTTAATTTCTGCAAATGTGTTGTTATTAGGTCTTTCTTTCAGGGTGCCTCAAAATTGACTGAACCTTTCTTTCAGTTCTTTCTGGTTAACAATCAAGTGTATCAACTGTACCAGCTAGGAACTCATGGATTACTATTGTTATTGTCATATGCTGTCAAGTTGCCTGTGACTCATAGCGACCCTGTGTACAACAGCTCTGAACCCTGCTCTATCATGAGCCAGTCTTATTGTCTCTGACATACTTACCACCGTTAGCCCAGTCATTCAGTCAATCCATCTCATCCAGGATCTTCCTCTCTTGCGCTGTGCCTCCACCCTTCTAAGCATGTCTCTCTCCATCAGACGTAGCTTCAGAATCCATGCCTCCATGGAGCAGCCTGGTTTCACCCTCTCTAAGACAAACCTGTTTGTTCTCCTAGCAGTCCATGGTATATTCAATACTCTTCTCCAGCACCACAGTTCAAGGACATAAATTCTCCTTCCATCCTCCCTAGTCATTGTCCAGCTTTCTAATGCATAGCTCGTAATTATGAAGACTATGTCCTGGATCAGGTGCCCATTAGCCTCCAGACTAGTACTGTTGCTCTTCAGTTTTCTGGAGATGTCCCTGACAGCACACTTTCCCAGTGCAATTAGCATGGCTTTTATTTTCCAATCCCTTTGCTTTTTGTTTATTTGTATATGTATATACAATGTTTTTACAGAAAGTATATAATTGGGTCTTATTTTTTTAAAAATAGAATCTGATGGTCTTCACCTTTTAATTGGGGTGTTATATTTACCGTGAATATTGGTATGGTTAAATTTAAACATAGTGTTTTGCTTTTAAAAAGACTAGGGAGGATAGAAGGAGAATTGATGCCTTTGAGCTGTGGTGCTGGAGAAGAGTATTGAATGTACTATGGACTGCCAAGAAAACAAACAGATTCATCCTGGAGAGGGTTAAACCAGGCTACTTCTTGGAGGCAAGGATTCTGGGGCTTCATCTGACATACTTTGGACATGATGTTAAGGAGGGACAGGTCCCTGGAGAGGGACATCATGCTTGGGAGGGTGGAGGGATGGCACAGGATGGGAAGACCCTCTATGCGGTGGATTTATTCAGTGACTGGGGTAATCAGGATGGGTGTGTCAGAGGCAGTGAGATTGGCACAGGATAGAGCAGGGTTTAAGGCTGTTGTACATAGGCTCGCTATGAGTCACAAGCGACTCGATGGCACATAACAACAACAACATCTGTATTTTGTTGGATTTTTCTTTTTATTTCTTTTTCCTTACTTAAGTATTTTAAAACCATTTAAAAATCTTCCCTGTTGTCTTTTTAAAGCTGTAACTCTTTGCTATGCTGTGTTTATGACTTGTTTAAGGTTATAGTGTAAAGTTAAAAAAAGAGTGTCATTTATTTCCTCTCTATTTTGGTTCTAGTTGCCATATGTTTTCTTACATATATGTTGTAACACATATCCTGATTTTATTCATTTGCTTGCTTTATCAGCCATTCTCTTTTAAAAAAGTTTAAGTAATCAAATATCCTTATGTTTCTACTCACATACTTATCTTTCTAGTGCACTAAGGATTCATATTTCCATCTGGCATAGTTTTACTTAAGGATGAAAGATTTCTTGGAAATGTAGGTTTTTTTATTAAATAATTATTTCACTTTTCTTTTTGAAAAGATATTTTTCAGTAAGTGTAAAACTCTTGATTAACAGTTTTAATTTTTATTCCCGTGTCTAAAATATGCTTTTCTATTGTCTTCCCAGTTGGACTGATTTGACAAGGAACAGCTGTCTCTCTTCTCTGTGTCTTTTCTCTTGCTTCTTTTAATAGTTCTCTTATATCACTAGTATTGATCTATTTGATTAGGATGTATCTTGATATCGTTTAGGAACTCTGGTGGCATGGCACATTTTGTATTGTGCTGCTGAGAGGTCAGTGGTTCAAATGCACCAGGTACTTTGTGGGGGGAAGCGATGGATACTTCCCTCTTTTAAAGATTAATAGCCTCAGAAACCCAGTGGAGGGCACCTGTAAACTGGAATCAACTCTGAGGCCGGGTGTGTGTCATTTTTGTTATGTTTCTTCTGCTTTTAATTTGTTGAGCATCTTCTTACTTAATAGGTATATATTTTCATAGAATTTGGAAAACATTGATCCATTATATCTTTTTCTCATTGCAAATACTATTTTAATTTTTTATAGTAATTTATTTACCAAATTCATATATACAGGAATTCATATATGTATACAGCGAGCATGGGAAACTAATCATGAGAGGCCTGTGTAATTTGCCAAAACCTATGTGATTATCATGGGCTGTCAAGTCAGAACTAATGCAGAGCTGACCCTCCAGTGGTCTTCAGAGGTGACAGAGAGCACGGGAGTTGATTGCACATTTTAATCCCACGGAGCAGCTGGTGGATTCTAACTGTGTGGCTTTGGACTCACAGCATAACTCCTTCCTTTTAGGCCCCCAGAGCTCCCAGCAAAAACATATAATACCTGAATTATTTGCCTGCAAATCAGTACTTTCCTAACTACTAACCTTGAATATTTTTTTTTTAATTTTTTATGGAACGCTTCACTAATTTGTGTGTCATCCTTGCACAGGGGCCATGCTAATCTTCTCTGTATTGTTCCAATTTTAGTATATGTGCTGCCGAAGCGAGCACATAACCTTGAATATTTTTGTTTCCTGATATTTTTGTGATTTGCAAAAACTTTTGACCCCTGCATTACTTGCCTACAAATTAGTTCTCTTAAATGGCTACTTATGTTAATTTCTAATTTTTAGGTTTCCCATAAAACCATTGGTATTATATTTGAAAGGTTTATTCCTGTATGTATGTTTTTGTTGCCCTGTGGCATTTCTGTGCCGTATGCTACAGTTTTTTGAGTGTGCCTTTTATTGATGGGCATTGAATTGCTTCAGATTTTCACTCTTCGAAACAGCAATGTAAGAAGCATTCCCATACGCAACTCCTTTTGCACGTGTGTGAGAATTTTTCTAAGAATGTACAGGTATGAGAGAAGTTGTGGGCTTGTGGGGTCGATAATTATATTTTATGGACCTCGGTTTCATAACCTCTCTGGTTTTACCTGTTCTCTGAAAGATGGGTTGCTCTATATGTCCTGGCACATATTTGAAAGCATTTTTATGTGATCCTTAAGAATGAAATGCCATAAATTACATTACTAATCGACTAAAGTGCTGTTTAGACAGTGTGGAAACTCAGGGTTTAGCCTTATCTCTAGCATTTAGGGGTTCCCTTGGGTTTCAGTATTTATTTTGGCACCACTCAGAAGTGATTTCTGAAATTGTGAAGCTGCTGGATAATGAGGCTCTTGGAATTTGCCCATAGGACCTACCTTAGGCTGCAGCGCCCCAGCTGCATTGCTGTTAAGCTCTAATGCACACGGAATGCTTCCTGCCCACACTCCCAGGCATGTTCAAACCCCTGGGCTCAGCTTCTCAGTTAGCCCTGCCTCCTCTAGCAACCTGTTCTGTGCCCATCAAGGCTGCCATGGACGGGAAAGCTCTACTGCATTCAGCCACCTCTCTTGTCTTCACCTGCTGCAGTGCACCACCCCTTAGGCTTGGCCTTTTTCTTGGAGCACAGTCAAGTGTATGCTGCCTCTCATAGTTTCTCCTTGGAGTTGGATTCTTGAAGGCCTGTTCAAATTTTTTTCAGGCCAGAATGATGCTGAAAAGCCCAGAAGGCTCCAGAACCCTCCATTCTTTGACCATTTCCCTAATAAAAGACCACCTACTGGACGACTCCCCGAGGACACTGTCCACCACTCAGCGCTGCTTTGCTTGCCTCAGCACAAAGACAAACCCCAGAGAGAGAGGCAGCAGCTCTGGCTGTGACATCAGCCCCTCCTCCAGCAGAAAGAAGCTTTTACCAGCTGACCGGCTGACTCTTTGTTTCTCTCTTTGTAATACACTGACATTTGCATGTGACTGTCATTTGCTTACTTATCAGATAGCACTACATCCCCCATCACATCCCTGTTCCTCTCTGTGTCATGTATGTTAGCACCCTGCGTAGGCAGGACACGAGTGTTCAGCCCCGTTACATATGATTCCTCTCTCCTTGTGCTTGATTTGTGCTCCATGGCGGTCTATCTGGGAATTACCATCCTCCTCCTCTCCTCAACTTTCTGTCTCCAACCAGTGGCTTCCTCTGTAAACTTCATTCTTCCTAGTGGGGTGGTCAGGATCTATGGGAACGATCTCTTATCAGTTCTTTGTATACATTGACTCCCATTCCCCTCGGATCGCTCTGGCCTGTAGTGGCTCCATGTGTGTTAAGAAGCTCTGTGTTCGGGATCTTTATCCTGAGGCATCTCTGGGTGGACTTAACTACCAGCTATTCAGTTAGCAGCTGGGCTGATTAACTGAACTACCTAGTGACTAGTTCCCTCCCCCCCTTAAAAAAGATTTTATTAAAGATCTTTACAAAACAACATCCAAGATTCAGATCCAGTTGCCAAGGAGACCCTGTTATGCAGTTGGGACTGGCAGAGGCATAGCAGGCAGCTCTGAATCCCCACCTTGCTGCTCAGAGATGGGGCTGGCGGGCAGGAGCTCATCGTTGGGCTCCACATGCTCACATGGTCAGGCAGGGGCTTCTTAGGGCCAGTCTTTCCTCTTTGGTCCCAAGACAGCGTGATCTTTACACTGATGCCCAGAACACTCTGTCTGAGCAGCGCATGGCACCCGGTTGTTCAGTGACTGTTATATACATCAGTAGGACCAAACCTGGCTTTTGTGTGGAGTGAAGCTTTCATAATTTGGGGTAAAAGTAATTTTTAGAATGAAAAACAAATTAGTCACAACGAATTATGACTGTAAAAGGCTGTCAGATAACCTGAATATCACTAAACCCATCAAAAACTGTCTTGTCAGAGCCCTGGTGGTGTCGATCCTTTTGTATTGGGCGGCCAGCTGGGTTGGCGGCCTGAATCTACCAGCTCCTTTTGGGGAGGGGGGCTGCGGTGCGGGGAAGATGGGAAGTCTTCCATAGTTATAGGCTCGGAGATCTGATGGAGGCTGTCCATGAGTAAGAATCGACTCTGACAGTGGTTTTGAGTTCTTTTAGTGCAATAATAAAATATTTTTATCTTCTTGAGTCACATCATCTCTATAGCAACCACTCAGATCTGAACAAAAGCAGCCATAAGCGGTATGTCACTGAATGGATGTGGTAGTTTCCCAGTGAAACTTTAACTTAAGGAGGCAGTGGGCCAGATTTGGCCAGTGGGGTGCAATTTGTTGAACCATGTTTGCTGGACCCTAGATTAGATGAAATTAAAAATATCACCATAGTTCCTAATGATAGTGGTGGTTGTTGTAGAGATAATGATGGTGGTGGTTGGTAGAGGTAATGGTGATGATGGTTGATTGAGGTAATGGTAGTGGTGGTGGTGGTGGTTGGTAGAAGTAATGGTGGTAATGGTTGTTAGTGATAATAATGGTGGTGGTGGTGGTGGTTAGAGGTATTGATGGTAATGATTGTTAGTGGTAATAGTGGTGGTGGTGTTTAGGGGGTGTCAAGTCAATTCCAATTCATGCCACCCCAGGTGACCTCCGTTTGCAGAATGGAATGATGCTCCCAGAGTTGTAAGGCTGTGAACTTTATTTTTTGTTTGTTTATAGTTTATTTTTCATAATTTAATAAGTTATCTAAAATAAGAATGTATACATAATTCCTTCTGTTTTCCATTTTTGTGAGGTTAATTTTTCTTTCTTGTTTGTTTTTTAATTGAAATGTTAATGAAAGTTTATAGAGACGGGATTTCCATTCATTCATTATTGCACATTTTCCTCCCTGCCCACCCCTCCCTCACAGTTTGTCTTTCTCTTTGAAATGTTAAAAAAAAATAAATCTTTCATTGTTATACAACTTCCCACCCCAGCCCACTCCACTAGGCAGCTCTCATTCTGGGCTCTTGTCATGAAAATAATATCTAATCATAGATTCCTTTTAGACAGTTCTCGCCCTCATCTGTTTCATGAAGTATACATTATTTATCCCCTCTTTTCTTAAGTTTCCCCCAACCCTGATGCCAATCCTGTTTTACAACAGTGGCACTATGCAGTATTTGTCCTTTGTGGCGGAGATATTTCACTCAGCATAATGTCCTCCAGGGTCATCCATCTTGTATATTTCATGAATTCCTTAATTTTCAATGCAGCAAAGTATTCCATTACGTGAATATACCACAGCTTCTCTATCCATTAGTTTGTTGAAGGGCACTTGGGTTGTTTCCAGCTCTTTGCTATTGTGAACAAAGCAGCAATAAACATGGGTGTGCATTTATCTGCTTGGGTGGCAGTTATGGTTTCTTTAGAGTATATTCCCAGTAGTGGAATTGCTGGGTCAGATGGTATCTCTATTTGCAACTTTTTGAGAAAATGCCATACTGCCTTCCATTTTACACTCCCACTAACAGTGAATAAGGGTTGCTTGCTGCTCTGTTAAAGTTTACTACTCTTACTTGTATAAGATGATATATCATAGTTGTTTTGGTTTGCATCTCTTCTTAGGGCTAGGGATTTTGAACATTTCTTTAAGTGTTTGTTCACCATCTGATTGTCTTCCTTGGTCAAGTGTCTGCTCCTATCTTGTCCTCATTTTTCATTTGGGTTGTTTACCTTTATCTTGTTGTGGTGCTCGAGTATTTTATAAATTCTAGCTATAAGTCCCTTATCAGATATGTCATTACCAAATATTTTTCCCAGTCTGTGGCTTCCATTTTTACCCTGTTGGAGAAGTTTTTGGATGTGCATAGGGATTTGATTCTTAGAAAGTCCTGTTCATCTCGTTTGTTTTCTCCTGGTTGTAGGTTTTTCAGGATGCTTGGAAGATTGCTTATGGTGTAGATTAGGGCTTCTAGAGTTCCTTCAAGCTTTTTTCTGATGGAGCTTATAGTCCTAGGTCCTTGATCCACTCTGAGTTGGTTTCTGTGTATGGAACGAGGTATGTATTTTGCTTGAGTTTTCTGCAGATAGTTTTCCAATTTTGCCAACACCATTTGTTAAAAAGAATCTCGTTTCCCCTCTTAACTGATTTCATCTCCTTGTCAAAAATTAGTTGTTCATAGGTAGATGGGCTGATTTCTGTGTTCTCAACTCTATTCCATTGATCTATGTGTCTGTCTTTGTACCAGTACCATGCTATTTTGACCACCATGGCAGTGTAAGTAGGATTTGAAATAATCAGGGAGTGAAATGCCCCGTACTTTGTTTCTCTTTTTCAAGGAGTGGTTGCTTGTTAGGGGCCTCTCTCCATTCCAAATGAATTTGGGGGTTTCCTTTTCCATCTAGCTGAGGAATGAAATTGGTATTTTTATTGGGATTGCACTGAATGTGTAAATTACCTTTGGTAATATTGTCATTTTCATAATATTGAGTCTTCCAGTTCTGTATTCTCTTTGTCACTGTAGAGAAATTTAATTAATTTTTGTATGTTGATCTTGTATCCTGCCACTTTGCTGAATTGGTCAACTATGTCCAGTAGCTTTCTTGCTGAGTCTTTAGGGTTTTCTAAGTATACTATCATATCAATAATCTGCATATAGATATATTTTTCCTCATCTTTGCCAATTTGGATACCTCTTATTTCCTTCTCTTGTCTTACCGCTATTGTTAAGACTTCCAATACAATATTGAGCAGGAGAGAAGATAGTGGGCATTCTTGCCTAGTTTTTGTTCTCAAAGGGAATAAGGCTGTGACCTTTCAGAAGCAGATCCCCACACTTTTCTTCTGAAGAGTCTCTGGTTGGGTTCACACCATGAACTTGTCAGCTAGTTGTTGAGTGTTTAACTGTTTGTGCCACCAGAGAGCTCATGAAAGTGTCTAGACTGGTGCTCAATGGGTGAAACCTCTAAATTTTTCCTGTGTAGGTTATAAGAGGTGGAAGAGTACCACAGACTACCCTTCAGTCCCAGAGCCCTGCGTCTCCTGCTCTGAGGCCTCACACTTGGGTCATGCTCTGCTGTACTGTGACCAACTCCCGCCCCTTCATGCCACAAGATCAGGTGCGTTTCCACATCAGCCAGTAGGAATGCTCTGGTCATCTTTTTATTGGGAAGACCAGCAAAGCTATGCACCAAAGAGACTGTAAACTGGGCAAACATCCCACTAAATCCCAGCTCCTTTCCTTAGAAGCCTGAAAATGCCTATGATGATTCTACGCCTTGTACAAGAGGAAGTGCTCTCAAGGGCGGGCCTTCTGCATGGATGGAAATGACAGGCTTAAGTGATTGTTATTGAAATGCCTTTCTTTTGCAGACTATACAAAAAAAATAAGATGATGAGAACACACTTCCACAGTCCCTCCTGCATTCTGAGAAGGAGAATGTGGCTGATGAGCTCTGAAGCATTGAAGTTGTTATCACCTCTGTTGCTTAAACCAAACCAAACACCAAGCCATTACCACCAAGTCAGTTGTAATTCATAGACTCTAGGAGTTATAGAGTGGAGCTGCCCCACAGGATTTATGTGCCCAATTGTTATGGAAGAGGGTCTCCAGGCTTTTTTTCCGCAGTGCCACTGGATGGGTTGTCTTTTTTTCCAAAGACTAGTTCCTCCTAATAACATGCTGTAGTTATGTGACATGAGGTTTCACCATCCTTGTCTCTAAAGAGCACCACGGTAGCACTTTTCCCAAGGTTTCTTTGTTCCATGGGATATTCAGTATTCTTCTCCAACCTTTTGCACCACTTAAAGAATTGTATCAATCTTCTAACCTACCCCTTGGGGGTATACATTTGGATCTTAATCTTTCTTTGTAAATTGAAAACTTCTATCTGTTGACAAACAACATTTTAGTAAGCTGGGATGAGGTATCATTTTCTAAGGCATGTTTCTTCTAAGGCCTTTGAAATCGAACCCCGTGTGCCAACAGCCTCCTCCCTTGCTCTAGTCCGAGTCAGCTGGAAGTGACCCATACCTGGGCACCAAGGGTGAGGGCCTCATCATGGCTGGTTGGAGTAGAAGGACCATAGAGCAATGCTCAGGGCTTACGTTCTCCACTTAGAGCCCTGTCTGTTCCCACTCCTGCCTTTTGGAGGGTATTTTAAACTCAGCTCTGCCACTAACTTGCTAGAGTTTGTTGTTGAGTAAAATGACTTGATTTTAGTACTCGCCTCAAGGGATCATGGAGGGGCTCAAGAGTGACGAGTGTCAGCACGGAGGCTGTGAGGAAACAGCAAAGTCTCTCTTCGTACAGGTAACAGTGTATCTTCCAAATTGTCACATCAGTCATGTTAGTAAGTGTATTTCTTTCTTACAAGAAAGAACAGAAATGGATTTCCCCAGAGTTCTAGAGGCTAGGAATCGGAGCCAGCTTGTCAGCAGGACCGGGTTGTGTTCTCTTTGGAGGTTCTAGGGGAAGATCTGTTCTGTGTCTCCTGTTGGGAGTCCGGTGTTCTTGGCTTAAAGATGCATCTTCACATAGCCACTGTGTGTTTCTGTTTCTTGTATTTCGTAAGGACAGCACTTAGATTGGGCTAGGTCTTCCGTTAGTGTAATCTCTTGTTCCTTTTCAGCACATTTCAAAGACCTTATTTCCAAGTGAAGTCATGGCTGCAGGTTCCAGGTCTTAGGACTTTAGCGGCCACAATTCAGTTGAGCCGTATGAAGTCCCACCAGAGGTTACTTTTGCTTGTGAGAGCCGAATGCACATGGGCACCCCTCCCTTGATTCTCATTGTACTTACAGGAGAACTATCAGATGTTATTGTTTCCCCTCTGTGAGAAAATTGAGGTGCACCAAAGTCAAAGGATTTGCTTCAAGTTGCTTGTTTACATACATGGCATTGCCAGATAGTCTCAAATCCAAGTGTCTTTGGCTTCCGAGCCCATCTGTGCAGCCACTTCCCTGCCTCCTGCTTCTTCCTCTCAAGGCTGGTGTGGAGCCAGCGGTCCATCACTTCTCACTCTTCACTGCCACAGCGCTCAGCCCATTTTCCTACCAAATGGCCCCCTAGGGTGCCTGGTGCATAAGAGACTCTGGTGACTAACAGCCAGAATGAGTGAACATGTCAGTCTTAGGATAATCTAAGAGAGTTTCAATTAGATAGAAGTACCTCTCCTCATAGGTAACTACACAGATATGTCAGAAGCCTGCAGCAGAAACTGGCCAGAGTCTTGAATTAAAATGACTTTTCATAGTTATTCTGTAAAGAGCAACTAAGGTTCTTTTCTTTCTTCTTTTTTTAAAAAGTTCTTTTATATTGGTTTGCATACAAAGTTCTTATACATTGTGTCCCACACTCTCCTTCTTTAACGTCGTATTTCATACATTCATTTAGATTCTTTCTGTTCTATAAAATTAATCGACATTGAACTATGCCCATCACTGCCGTCTTTCCAGGTCCCTGCCGGATCTTAGGAAGATATTTAATTATAGGGTCTAAGTCAGGCTTGGTCTATCTTGGAGAAAGTGCTGGCAAGGTGCTCTTTAGGAGGGCACGGGTGGTGAAACTGTGTCATTTACTTTGGGCATGTTATCAGGAGGGGCTGGTCCTTGGAAAAAGACACCATGCTGGAAAATAGTAGAGCATCAGGGAAAGAGAGGAAGACCCTCAACAAGACGGATTGACACAGTAACTGTAACAATGACCTTGAGCCTATCAGAGACCATAAGGATAGTGTAGGACAAGATAAGATTCAGATCTGTTTTTCATAGACTCATTGTGAGTTATAGTTGGCTCTATGCACCTCACAACAAGGAAGCTTTTAAGACCTTTCCCCTAATTAGTCCCACTTTGTTCTGACCCCTTGAAGTTGAAATACAACAAACATACGGTTTGTTTGCTTATGTGCTATGTTCCTGGGAGAGGCCATTAACTATTGTGCTATTTAGAGTGTCCTTGTTCTCAAGAACCAATTTTCCGTGTTACTGCAACTGTTGAGAATGCAGTCTATTCATTCTATTTTGGTAACCGATAATATAGGAAAAGCTCATATAGTTACAGAAATGACGACCAATACGAGTCATGGAATCATGTACAGTGGAACATTAGAAGAACAGTCTGTGCTCGAAGGAGGACAGCTGGAATGTTCCTCAGAAGCAAGGATGGAGAGACTTCAGTATTGCACTTTGAACTTGTTATCAGAGGAACCAGTCCCTTGGAGAAGCACATCACGTTGGTAGAGTAAACGGCTCGGCAAACAAGAGCAAGACCCCTAGCAAGTTGTATTGCCATTGGCTGCAACAGTGAAGGCAAACATGGCGGTGATTGTGAGGATGTTGTGGGATCAGGCAGCATTTTGTTCTGTTGTGTGTAGTGTTGCTGTGAGTCGGAACGACTCAACAGCTTCCAACAACAACAGTCATTGACAGCCAGTCATGACTATTAGCTTCGCTAAACAGTTCATTTCTAATGAACACAGGCATCATCACAGCTGCCAGGAGATGTGTAGTAAACAGATGTTAATCTAAAGGCCTTAAGTGGTACAATAGTTAGCAGTTCAGACCCACCCCTTGGCTCCACAGGGGGAGAAAAAAATGCCTGGTGATGTGTTCCTGTAAATTTACAGTAAGGTAAGTCCGGTGGGGTAGTTCTGCTCTGTTCCACTGGGTCTCTAAGTGTGAAAAGTTGATGTGACAGCACCTAACATCATTAGCACCATTGTGGCGAAGGAAATGCCCAAACACGGTTTGAACACAGCAGGCCGTCTAACTCTGGAGACGCTGTCTTCCTTTTATCATTTTCTTGCCCATTAGGCCACTATATTGTGGCAAAGTAGTATTTTGGATACAGGTTTCAAATGCATCTCTGTATTTGTTTTCATTTTTGAGAGGCAGGTAATCGAGTGCACTTGTGTGTTCTGGTTCTGTTCTAGGCCATAACATGCTCATAAAAGAATATTATGGAAATACATTTGGCATGCTTGTAATGCTTCTGAGGAATTTAGGTTTTACTATGGTAGGCAAGTGACTACTCCACTGAATCATCCTTTTTAAAAAGTCCTTAAAATCCCATTGTGGAGTTAACCATACAGTAGTAAAGTCCTTTGGCAGGAAACTCAGAGGTCATCTTGTTTGTTTAAACACACCATTTATTGGGTTACATGATGTAATGTTCTAAAAATAACATTGAAAAGTTAAACACGTGAAACCATGTTTGTTAAAACATTGGCATCTATAATGGGTGGGGCAGAGTATTAATGAGTGTGTCTGCTAACTGAAAGGTGGGAAGTTCACATCCACCCAGACACCTCCAGAGAACTTCTGAAAAATGAGTTGCTGAAAACCGTATGGAGCACGATTCTACCCTGGCTCACGTGCGGTGGCCTTGAGCAGTTAGAACTGACCGGACTGCCCCTAGTAGGTCTGTCCATTGAAGATACAACAGTGTAAGGCAAGGATACACTTGCTGTGCTCCCTGGAACTCTTCCCAGCAACTCCCAGCCTGTGAGGGAAGCAAGCTAGGCTTCCCCGAGCTTCCTGCTTACTCTGGACCCACAGCTCCCTGTCCCACTAGAAGGCTTGGAAGATGGTGGTCAGGGCATGACAACAGAGGATTTGTGTGCTTGCCTTTGAGTTTTGGTTAGAGCACGTCCTGATACTGAGTGCAGCTTCAAAGAGCCTAACAGGGTCCTGCACCACCGTTAGGGTCCTGGTTGGTTGAAGCTCTAGGAGTTCACGTCATTGGCAGTGACGAAGACTCACTTGTGGTGCTTAAAAAACCCCCACCACTGCCAGGTGTACACCTTCAACTGATAAACTCAGATACTGGAAGTGAATAATGGTTTAAGCTTCAGAGACAGTGATTCTTCTGTGCTGCCCATGCTGAGAACCCTCAGGGTGGTTGCAGGGGCAGCATTTGCCATCAAGTAGGGTCAGCGTATCTTATGTCTGCTCAGTAATATGTGGTGAACCATTTGAGATGGGGGAAAACGTGAAAATTTTGACTGCAGGTAGTAAGTAAGCACGCTTGAGCTGTGTTCACCTTCCATGTTGGGTAGTCCAGCACTGTGTTGTCGGTAACATTGGATGCTCGGCCCCAATCACAGGACACACGTAATCACAGGACACAGGTGATCTCTTTTTCAGAGGTTGCATTTAGGATACCCTGGGGAGGGTCGGCTCTCTGTAAACAAGTCCTGGTAGGGGTATGTCTCTAGATTCAGATCCACAGAAATTTATAGAGGGAGTTTTTAATAAGTTAAAATTCTAAAGCTGTTGAAATCTTTAAACAGAATATAGAATTTGTATATTTAACATATGGAAACGGAGAACCAGAACATGCAGGGACAGCCTTGTTTGATGCTGTAATTTTCACAGTTTATGAATTTTCCAGGGAATGGCTTTCTTTCACCAGTGGTGGAAAATGATTGAATTTCCACCCTCTGATAGGTGTCTGCCTTATACAGGAATCTACTTTCTCAAGTTTTACTGCATAGCTACTATAGGACTGTCCTATATAGCAATGCATCTTTTTTATTTTGCGTAGTTCCCAAAAGATTACTTCTGATTTTTATAGAGACTTGATTGCTATTGGGTTGTTGTTATATGCCATCAAGTGATATTGAGTAGCATATTAAGAATTAAAGGCAAATTTGTAGAGTCCCTTCTGTAAAGCCTTGCATTACAAGTACAAACAGCTAGTAGAAGGTCGCCCCCTAGTGTCAAACATTCCACATGGCAGCCTTACGGGGTGCTACGAATTAAAATTACAAACCTGGAGGGCACTGGAGCTGGGGTCTTGAAAGTCTTCTGTTTCAACTTCTGTATTTCCCAGAAGAGAAAATTGAAGTCTGGAGAGGTTAATTAACATAGCAGCATCAATAAGAACTGTATGTCCACCAGCCTTGTGCTGTGCTAATTTGTAATTTCCTTTCATCCCGACAAGGGATCTAAATTGGACTTGGCCTCCATTTCACAGATGAGTACACTGAGGCTAAGGGTAACTTGCCTAGTCTCATAGCTAGGATGTGACAGAAACCACTTGCAGATCACCTTTTCCCTGGGCCTAGGCCTATGAGTTTTCCTTGGTACTGCCTGGTCCCGAATGCAGAAACCACGTGCACCTTTTCTTTGCTTGTGCCCTGGAAGCTCTGCTGTCCTCTCTTTGTTAAGTGAGCCCTATCACCTAGTGGCAGGAAGCTGTGCTGCAACCGCAAAGGCTCTTGGTTCGAGATGACCAGGACCAGCTGCTCTGTGGGAGAAGGATGGGCAATCTCCTCCTGTGCGATCAAATGCCTCTGGTCGGTCCTGACTCTATGGTACACACATTAGCAGCATTTTCATGAAGTGTGTCTCTCTCTCTCTCTCTCTCTCTCCCTTTCCCTTTTATTGCTACTGAGTCAGAATGAACCCCTAGCTGACCCTCTGGTGCATTTTCAGAGGCTGTAAATGGCACAGGAGGAGATTGCCCATCTTTCTCCCACAGAGCACTTGGTGGATTTGAACCACTTGTCTTTGGGTATAACTTCTTGTTTCTCTAGGTCACCAGAGCTCCCTTTCATGACCTCTCTAATTATTCAGCCTTGTACCTCCCTGTCATTCTCCGACTTGAGTATTTATGAGCTCCCTCCTACTCTGCTTGAGCTTCATTGCTCTCTGCAGTCTCATGCCTGTGGACTCTATCACCCTAAGAAGCAGGTTAGGCTATTTGGGATTGGATGCTATAAGTGTATGTCCCCTGAGTATCCTGTCCCTTGGCCAGCAAAAGAGCCACACCTCACAAGATCCCTGGTCTAGCTCTTGTCACGGACACGTGGCACCAGCCCAGATCCTGGAGGGAAGGGCTCAGGGTTGAGCAGGGTAGGCCTGGTCTCTGCTGGCCTGGAGGGAGTCTATTTCTGGTTCATTGTATCTCTGGCTCTGAAAGGCGCCTTGGCAAGGCTGTGCGCGTCCACTGGTATTTCATTGGACGTAAGTCCTGGAAGGCCGTTATAGAACAGATAATTAAAATTGCTGTTTTTCTTTCCGTAGAGAAAATAGGAGTCTGCCAAAAATCTTTAGAGGCGCAAACTTATTAGAACTCTCCTTTATTCTTCTAGTTTTTCCTTATCTAATGACTGGGGAAATGTGGAGGACTGAAGGGGCCCAGGGCTCTGGGGTGTGAAACTCCAGCTCTGCAGCTGGAACAAGGCTGTGGTCCTTTGGTGGCAGCTGGAGAACCAGTGACAGTTGTGGCCAGGTTGCTTCTGACTGCTGGTGGTAGAGTGTGGTTGTGCTGGTAACTCAAAGGCCTTCTATCTTTAGCAGTTAAAATCCACCAGCAGCTTCTACAGAGAAACATGTGCAGTCTCTTTCCATTAAGTCTTTTAACCTTACAAACCAAATGAAGGGTCACTCACAGTGGGTCCGTGACAGTGAGCTGAGTTTGGCTGCACCATGTTCATTCGTGTGCTTGGGAATGTTTTCAGTGACTGTCTTTTCAGAAATAGACCACCAGGCTTTTCCCTTCCCAAATATCTCTGGGGGGATTCTAGCTTCCACCATTATGGTGAATTAATAGCTGAGCATATTGTACTCGACAGCATGTAATAACAACAGCCACCTAAAGGCTGCTGGTGACTGGAGAGGACCGTTGTTTCAACCTGTAATAGGGAATTGAAATTTTGCTGCTGGCAGGAAGATGGACAGACAGGCCTAAACCAAATTCATCCTCTGTGTGATGTTAGGTAGGAGAAGAAGATGCAGCAGGCTTGGCTGCATGACGTCCTGACGGGGCAGGCCATCAGAAAGGACCACTCTGTTAGGAGCCTGTTTTAGGAAGCCTGGAAGGAGGTGCTTTCCCTCCCCTGAGAGTTGCTGTTTAAGTTTTTGAGTGTTAAGAGAGCCCTCTAGGCCTGATTTATTTTAAAAATTACCTCAGGGACCTTTTGGGGGGAAATGGGCTTTCAAGAGTAGAGGGAGGTTGTCCATTTTTCTAAAAAGACTCTTGAAAATTTGCATTGCAAATACTGTTAAATGTCAGCGGGGGACTCAAAACTTTGACACCTTGTTGGAGCTCTTTGTGCTGATTAAATTCTTGTCTCCAGCTTGGAACTGGCAGCTTATTCTCCTTCATTTTCATGCAGTAATCAGTGTTGAAAGAGTATTTCTTTGGCAGTTGCCCTTGGGGAAAACTGGGCCCGGGCTTGTTATTTAAGGCAGACAATTAAGTGGAAAGGAGTAATAATAAAGTGGACGCCAAGGTCTCTATTTAGTTCCAGGAATGCCAAAATTATCAATCTCTTTTCAGTATTTATTGTGAGCGTTGGTGAATAATGGAAATTCAGCGGAGGCAGATCCATTTCAGAGTTGGGAAGAGCGAGTTGTAATGGACCGATTAAAAGAATTTGAATGATTGAGCTTTAATGGTGATTTAGCCCTTTCCAGGAAGTGAAGCTTTTAGTAGTGGTAATGACTTTCTTGCTTGCTTCTGTGAACATCGCTTTGCTCTGAAAATGTTCACTGCAGATTGTCAGAACCTCACTCTGTCCTGGCCGAAGACAAGTGTCAACCTTAGTGTCTGGTATGAGCCTCCAAAAACTGATTGTACCCAGCATGCCACAATACCTCCATCTTCACACCAGTGAGGAAATACAGGCCACCCCACACCAGACCAGATCAGACCAAACCAAACCAAACTAAACCAAAACCTGACCGCCGATACCTGTTTGTGGCCCAAAAGTCACTCGACTGTACTGTAGTTGCTTTTTCTGTGTTGTGTCACTAGCCTGTTACTTTTTCTGTCATTTTGGTTGCCATCAGTAGGAATTATTTGCAGCCACATTTGGTAAATGGTGAACTATCTGGTCTCGGGGACTGCCTATAAAGTAGATTTTCCTTTCCAATGCCTCTGTGAGCTGACAGTGCAGATAGCAGTGGGAAGGCAGTGTGGAGAAGGGGAAGCGGAAATGTCCAGACTGTAGTGGGAGGGATCTTTATGTCCTGATGCTGAACTGTGCAAGTGAATACTGAGATTAAAAACCAGACTTGTCTGGTTCCTGAAAGGGACCTGTGGTGGTATTGTCCGTAGGAAGTTCTGCTGCTAGCTTGCAGGCTCAGCCTCTTTAGTGGTTCAAATCCACTAGCTGCTCCCTGGGCAAATGATGGGCAGTCTCTTCCCATGCGATTTTCAGTCTCCAAAAACTCACTGGAGGGTCGGGTATGAGTCAGTTCTGACTTCACGAGAATAAGAGTAAGTGTCTAAAAGAGGTATTTGATCATTAAAAAATGTGATAATCTTAACAAACAAACAAATGTTCCATGAAAAAGATTTGGCCTAAAAAAACCCCAAAAACTTCCCAAGATGGGTTGTAGCTCATGAAACTACTGGTGCATGAGATTTGCCACAGTGAAAGGAAAGAATGGACCAGAGGTATATTAAAAGATTATACAGGATGAAAATATTTAAGGATTCTGTTTAAAAAGTCAGGTAACCATGCCAGGATGGAGCTGCCTTACAGCTTTGTCAGTGGTATTTTTGGCATCTTTGACAGAAAGGAGAGACATGAATAAGCATGCAAACAACCGATTTGGGATTGTGTGTTTGTATTTCACAATGGTGTAAGAAATTGGGAAGAAAAAGCAATCAAGTCAGTCTCTGGTTTGTAAAAGAAATCTTCATTTTATAGGCAAGGATTTCTCTTAAATGCAAAGCACATGACTAATTGAAAAAGGGCTAGATCTGGAATGGAAGCCCTTGATGGTAGCAGGAGGCTCACGAACACAGAAGCCCAGAGAGCAGGAGGTTGAAAGCTTAGTAGGTGTGTTGTGAGGGCCCTGGACTGTGGCCTGAGGCTGGAGGGTTTTAAAAGCTTCATGTTTAATGCTTTGGAAAATTTGATGGTAATTGGAAAAGGAATTAGAGTTAAGTTGGGAGTCTAGCTGGACCCAGCAGTTGTTACAATCCAGGAGAAATGATAGAAATGGATCTGAGACAGTGAAGAAGGGAAGAGAAGGTGAATTTGAGGCCAATTTCAGAGGAAAAATGGAGGGTGTTGGGTGACTCATTGGCTGTGGAGGATGAGGCAAGAAATCTGGAATCTGCAATAGTAGATTGCAAATTATACTGGCTTCCAACCTACGGGGGTGAAAATACGATACAAGTGTATTGTACTCTGATATTTTCTATTCTATTTTATTTTTTGGAAAAAACACATTCTGCTTCAATATTTTACACTTTCAAGTGGAATGTTTAGTGCTTACTACCATGCAGCGTCCTCTTCCTTCTCATCTTTATACTGGGGGGTGTAAATGGTTACATGCTGGGTACTAAACAGACAGCTCACTAAGATGATTTCAATAGGAGCTTGAAAATATAAGCCTACAGTTAGCTCTAGTATCTACCCTGGGAGATTGGTTGTTAGATGCTGTAAACAGAGCCACAGAAGACCTACCCCAGTGGATGGGAGTGGCGAAGGGGCTGACACATGTTAAGATGGGGGCACATTCAGTACCCTCCAGTCCTGCTTAGATAGCTCAGCATCTGAGAGCTATTTATTCTTTATGTTAGAGTTCCTTTTTTAAAAAGTTGCTTTGAATAAAGTGCCTCCACATTAACAGAAGAGAAAGCAACTTAGCGTCCTTCAAAGAAAATAAACCTGATCCATTACACCAAGTTCCATTGTAACCTTACATTGAGAAATGACAACACACACACACACACACACACGTACTAATAAGTCGAGTGACGTGAATTTCTCATCATAAACTCTGGAGGCCAGTTGGAAGTGGACTGTCTTCAAGTTGCTAAAGGAAAGAACTGTTATCCCAGAGTCATATACCAGCAAAATTAAAGAAGACATAAAGACATTCTCAGATAGAGAAAACCCAGGAAAATTCTTCACCATCATATCTGCCTAAAGAAATGGTAAACATTTTCGGATGGAAAAGAAATGATACATGCAGATACCTTGGAATGTCAGTAATAATATCACAAAGGAACATAGTGAAAGTGATAAATGACATAGAGCATTTTTCTTGTCTTGAATTTTAAAAAAATATAGTGTGTTTATTTGATGGTTGAAAGGAAAAATTGTCTGTTGGGCTCTTGCCAGTGTACACAATACAACTATAACATAAAGAAAACCCAAACCAGGTGCTAAATGGATTCTGATTCATGGTGACCCCATGTCTGTCAGAGGAAAACTGTCACATCCAAGCCCCATAGGACTTGAGGACTGTAATCTTTGGAAATGGAGCACCGGGCCTTTCTTCTGAGGTATACTGGTAGATTGAACCTGTGAGCTGTCTACTTAGTACCAAGCACACAACTGTTTACACCCTCCAATATAAAGAGGCGAAGGAAGAGGACGCTACATCATAGTAATCATTAAACATTCTGTCTGAAAGTGTAAAATATTGAAGCTGAATGTAAGAAATCAGAAGTATATTTTGTAATCCCTAAAGCAACATCTAAAAAAAAACCCAAACCCCAACCCAAATAATCCCAAATTATATAAAGATACATAGTAAAAAATACAATTTAAAATAACATAGTAAAAATGTTAAGATGATTCAAAAGAAGACAGGAAAGGGGAAAGAGGCATAAAAACCTCCAAAAGGATTAACCAGGAAACAAAACAATAATCCTGCCGCCAGCCTACCAGTTATATTAAAGGTAACTGATCTAAGCCTTTCAATTAAACAACAGATTACCAGAATGGATAAACAAAATAAGACTCAATCAAATGCTGTCTACGAGAAAACTCGTGCTAATTATCGTGTCTAGGTAGTTTTAGAAGTGAAAGGATGCAGACATTCAGCCCATGCAAACACTTATCAAAGAAGGTTAAAAGTGGCTTTATTAGAAGGAGAGAAAGCAGACTTGAGAGTAGATACAATGAAAACATATTAATCATAAATAAGTATATTATAATGATAACAGGGGTCAACATGCATCACATGTAGGGTGCACTTGAAGTGATGCTTAGAGGAAGGAAGTAGCATTTATATTAGAAGGTTCTAATTACTAATTCAGGTACCTACCTTGAGAAACAAGAAACCCAAGTGTGTAAAGGAATCTCCAGAGAAGGAGAACCACTACTACATATATTATTTATTTTAAGGAAATGGCTCAAATTGTTTGGGGCTGGCAAGACCCAAATCTGTAAGATAGGTCATCATCAACCATGAGATAGATGCTGCAGTTTTGAGTTATTTCCAAATTTGTAGTATAGACTGGAATCTCAGAATTTCTGTATTATTGTGTTAAAAGCAAAATGCCTTCTCCCAGAAACTTCAATTTTTGCTCTTAAGACTTTCCACTGATTGGATGAGATCCACCCACGTTGTCAAGGGTGATCTTCTTGTAGTCAATGGATTGTAGATCTTGAAGCATCTTCAAAGCAACATCAAGTAGCCTAACCAAGCTAACACATAAGATTAACCAACAAGCAAACAAAAGAAAGGAGTTTAATAAAATTGGAAATTAATGAAATGGAAATAAAAAAGCAATAGCAAGAAACAAAAGCTAGGTCTTTGAAAAAATTGAGAGGAAAGAAATTCTCTTTGAGATGCTGGCCACTCAGTGGCACATGACAATTGTGAAAGAAAATTTGCAACTGAACACTTTTTGAAAAGAGGAATCTTCAGGCTCAGATGCTTTTACAAGTAAATTCTAATCTAGGTGTGGGAAAAAAGAGAAAGTGAGAATGCTTACCTACTTAGTTTTATGAGACTAAAATTACCATAATACAGAAATGAGACCAGGACTGGATATTACAGACCACTATCCTCGACAGCACAAAACAACAGTAACAATGTCCCTGGTGAACAAGGATGCAGAAAATCCTAAACAAACATCAAATCTTACAGTGTATTAGAAGAATAATACACCATGGTTGGCTGCAAAGTTCAATATTTGAAATCCAGCCAATATAAAGTATAGAGAAGGGAAACCACGTGATCATATCAACTAGTGTAGAAAGAAATTGAAAATATTCAACATCCAATTAAGGTAGCAGCCACAAAGCAAAATAATTCTCTGTTTACAAGAAACAGAGATGAAGTTCTCCCCTTGATAAAAGGCATGTAAAACACTCACAGTTAACATCTTAACAAAATGTGAGATGTTCACTCAGCATTGGGACATAAGTCCAGGATGCCTGTGTTCACCACTGCTGGTCACTATTATACTGAAAGTTTAACAAGTGCAAAAATGCAAGGCAAGGGGGCGGCAGCACACAGATTGGAAAAGAATAATACTGTTTTTATTCACAGAAAGCATTTCAGAGAATTTATTAAAAAATGGCTCATAGAATTTATAACTTTAGAAAAGTTGTAGAATATAAAGATACTATATACTTTCCTACTGTATACTATTAAACAATGGAAAATAGAGGGCTAAAAAATTTAATAAGAGCACTCAAAAATGTGAGTAGCTTACAGATTTAACAAAATGTGTATGGTTTCTGTTGAAAATGACAAAACACAGATGCAAACAATCAAAGAAGACTTAAATAGATATAATAAAGTGAAGTGTCAGTTTTCCCAAATGGACTTAAGGATTTAATGCAATTATAATAAAACTTCCATTAAGGGGTTTTTGGTGTTTTGGTGTTTTTTTTTTTTTAGGTTTAGACAAGTGGTTTCTGAAATTTGTATGAAAATCAAAACAACTAGAATAGTCAAAGAATTGTGAAAAGGAATGAAGCTAGAGGAAGGAATCCTACTACTTGATTTAAAATAGAAGGATAAACAGTCAGGTGTGGATAAAGTCCAAAAGGGGGAGAAGGGAAGGGGAGCCGGGAGGTCGAGGGTGGGAGGAAGTCACCAGGACAAGAGTTTGGTGAATGGAAGGGGGTGGGATGAAGAATTAGGAACGATCCAGTAGCGGCCTGGAAAATTGGGGTAATAGCAATAGATCATTTATGACTAATTTTAGAAAGCACAGTGCACATGACTCACTGTGTGAAACACTGTATGAGAGTGCAGGTATGTATAAAGCACAATATATATGAATGGCACACAATGCCTAATTTTGTTTGCAAACCAGTATAAAATAAAAATAAAATGGGGAGAGAAAGCATATTATAAAGCTATCATAATCAAGACAGTGTAGTACTGGTAAAGGAATAGACAGATTAGGAGAATCCAGACATTGACTCCCTGACAAATTGTTGTGGTTGGATGTTGTTAAGTCAACCTTTCTTGACTCCTAGCTACCCTGTGTGACAGAGTAAAGCTGTGTCACAGAGTTTTCTTGGCTGTCATTTTTACAGTAGCGTATCATTATGTCTCTCTTCCACAGAGCCACTGGGTGGATTCGAACCATCAACCTTTCTGTTAGTAACAGAATGCTCAACTATTCACACAATGAAGGCTTCTTCTATATGAATCTGTTCCAACTCATGTGTTATTGTTGTGGTGTACCATAGAGTCTGAGCCGACCTGTAGCTGACCCTCCGGAGGGTTTTTAGAGGTAGTTAATCATATGGGAGCTAATCATCGTCCTGCAGAGCTGGCCTTGAGTCACAGGATTGCAGTACAGCTTCTTGCCACTAGTCCACCAGGGGTCCCAGTGGGAGACAATTCTAACTCATAGTAAGTAACCCTATAAAATTTCAGCCTAGAAAACTGTATGTGGCAGTTCTGTTTTGTTATCTTCCCATTGCTGTTGAGTTGATTCTAACTCGTAGTGACTCTGATAAAACTGAGCAGAACAGTCTCCAAGGCCATGAATCCTTACTGGAGCAGGTGGCCTTATTTTCCTCCCAAGGAGCTGTTGCCGAGTTCAGACCCCTGGCTTAATGCTTGCTGGCAATCCATAGGGTTCCTAACTCTGTCTTGGGCCGTCATTATAATCAGGACCTAAAAACTGCTGTTCTGACAGTCTCTCTCCCTCCTCACTTGTTTTCAAAACTCACATCACTCATTTTCAGGGCCCCTGTGACTGAGACACACATGTTTCAGGTCATACTCGGTTCTTCTCCTACGTGAGTCTCTCCTCCCAGGCTCTGATTTAGGCTTTTGAATCACAGTGCTACTTGCATCTATTTAGCGCCATCTTGTGTCTAAAATGAATTTTACAGGAAGGATTGCTTTGGTAACTCTGTGTATCAGCCTTTGCCAGGCCAATTAGACATTAGCTTTCTGGTGACTTACTTCCTTCGTTGTGATCAATGCATACAGCCATGCAGAGAAGCAGATCTTAGAAAGATTATTAGGAAGTCAAATTGCTTCTTATTCTTGCAACAGTTTCCTTAGCAGTGAGGATTGAGACCCTTCATTCCTACCTTCTCAACCTTGAAGTGGGTGTACCTTTCAGAAGACTGAAGTGGCTACATCATTGCACCTTGTGCTATTAGGCTGATTTAGAAGATGTTAAAGTGTTTCGAAGGATGATGTCTTCAACAATTGAGTGCTGGGTTTGGGAAGGACCTGTAGTGTGAGTCCCCTACCCTGGACTCTTGCTAATTTGCTTTGTGGGGAGAGGTTAAAGGGAAAGTGGGACCTGAAGTGCTGAACTCCCGGGTCTCTCATGGTGGCTGTCTCTCTGAAGGAGGGAGGGGTGTGCTGGCCTCTGTTGTTGATCCTGGTGATGATGGAGTAAAAAGTCTAAGAACAAAGAAAAGCACCTAAGACATGATCCAGTTTTATTTCTGGTCTTTGGGTTTATTTATTTCCATGAAACAAATTGTTGCTAATGAAAAATTGAGAAAATAGATTTTAAAATAGGGGAAATACACCCAGAAAGCATATACCAAACTCAAAGGCCATATGTCTCTGACATTTTGAATCCTCAGGAGAAAATGAGCAGTCTCCTTCTGTGAAATTGATAGCTTCTAAAAACCAACTTTAGTCAGTTCTGCTTTGACAGTGATCAGGGTGTTTTGTGTGTGTGTTAGTTTATGGTGCATCAAGATTTGTGTGTTTCTACACTGCACTGAAAAACAAGGAACTCATGCAATATTATTCCAAATGGGTGACCCTGGAAGACATTATGCTGAGTGAAGTATCTCAGTCACAAAAGGACAAATACTGCACGGTGCCACTGTTGTAAAGCAGGACTGACCTCGGGGTTGGGAGGAGACTGAGAAGGATGAGTTCAATAATGTATGCGGCATTGAAACAAATGAGGGAGAAAACTGTTTAAGAGGGAAAATTATTAGGGATTTTTGTCATGACAGGAGTCCAGCACGAAGGCTATATCGTGAAGTGGACTTGGGTGGAGGGATTGTAAAACAATGAAAGAATTTTTCTTTTACTTTTCCAAGAGGGTAGTATACTAGGGGGGAAGGTTGGGAGAGGAGAATAGTGCAACAATGAATGAATGGAAATCCAAAGTCTCTGTAAATTTTCATTGAAATGAATAATACATTTTTTAAAAGTACCCCCCCCAAATATTTGTGTGTTTTGTTGAATGACACTTATGACTTTATACTTATTTTATTAGGAATGTTTTGTAGCTTATGACAATTTCTGTGTATTCTGGGTTATATAACTATTATAGTTTTAGTTAATATTTTTATATTATAAATGATATTTAAGTAGATATCTTTCCTTTAGTTTTCTAAAATTTTTTCATCTAGGGTAATTTCCTCAAATCCTAATGACTAGGGTGGAGCTTAAAGTTGCTATTCAGGCTGTTAGTATAGGCATTTCAGAGCCTACCCAGAGTGCTGATGTGAGTATTAATAATACCTATAAATTCTCCCTTTGAGGGCTTCACATATGATGGGCATTAAGTAAAGACTAGCATTTTAAAACAATTACCTCATGAAAAAGCTTTATGAAGGGTTTGCATTAATTAGACCTGCTCCTAGTACCATATGAATTTTCTAGTTTAAATTCCTCCCACCGTAGCATTTGATATCTAATAATGGCTTTTTAAAAATACTTCTGGTAATTTAGTTAAAGTGCTACTTCATTATTGTTTCAATTTTAATTTCTCTTATTAGCAAGGCTGAACAAGTTTGTATCTTGTTGTACAGAAAGTTGTTTCGTTTATGAAATTGTTTTTTTCATTTTTTAAAACATTTTCTTATCAGTTTATAGAAATGATTTGTACATAAAATAGTTGAATTTTTAACCATATTTGTTCTCATATGTCCACTTATCAAGTGTTGCACATTTCTATCTAATTTGTTTTATGATACACACATGTATCTCATTAAGATTGGAGGGGAGCTCAGTGGTTCAAATCTACTAGCAGCTCCAAGGGAGAAAGATGGGGAATCTCCTCCCCTTCAATTATAGCCTTGGAAACCCACAGGAGGGTCAACTGTGAGTTCATCTCAACCTGGTGGCAATGAGTGAGTGAGTAAGTCTACATCGATAAAGATTTAAACTTTGGAAAACCCGTGGAGCGTTTCTCCTGTGTCCAGGAAGATCCCCGTGAGTCAAGTTGTTGATTTGCCTGTAAGGTTTTTTGTTGACTTAACTGTGATGTTTTTGTTTGTTCTTTTTAAAATTTCCATTTAGTCTTTATATAGATGTCCATGTATTTCCATGTTTCTTGTTATCATTGTTGGTGTCATCAAATCAGTTCTCACTTATTTGAACTGCCTTATGGGCTCTCCTAGGCTGTGCTCTTTTCAAGAGTAGATTCCCCAGATCTTTGCTCCTGCAGAAAAAAAATACTTTAAAGGCTTAATCGCTCTACCTACCCTGCCTCACACTTAGATGCTAAGAGTTTAAAAATGGAGTTAATGTTTGTTTTAAAAAAAATTATAACATGCCTTTTATATGTCTTTTTTGGACAATAATGACATGTTGTAACTATATTTTCCAAAACTAAGGATTTAGGGGTTGATGTAGACAATTTTTTTTTCATGATTTGTGATAGTTTTATCAGAAAACTTTTAAAAATCAACTATAAACACTACGTTTATATTTCTCATTGAAAATAGTTGCCATAGTTCAAGATGAGCCCATAGAATCTGGGGACTTTTGTGAGGGCTCTAAACTAATTGCTTATTTTCTCCCCAAGCTTCAATCTGTATTCTTCCGTTTTTCTCTTTTTCAGCCACTTCCATTAAACTTCCTCTTTCTTGTTTATGCTTTCACGTGGCCTCCCATTTAAACCTCATTACACATAAAAATAGTCGTCCCTTTCAAATACATTCTTTTTGTTTGCTTTTGTTCAGAAGGCATGTTGCTTTTGAAAATGTCATTTGTCTTCTTTGTTCTAACAAGAATTCACAGATGCCATCTCTTGCTGCCTTCACCCATGCTGGGGACTATGTACAGATAAAGAAATGTCAACATATGTGTTTGGACATCAAGACACAAAGCAACAATCACAATTACTGGTGCTGGTGCCTAAATTGCATCCTCTAGATCCTAGGAATAGCTCTGGTTTCTTTTGGTGTGGTCACCACTTTTCTCTCTGAGTTTTCTCTCTGAGATGACATCTGGCTCGTCTCAGAGCTCAGGAATTCCCTTCAAATTTGATCATTGACATACTGTGTACGCAGAGCGTCAAAAGCTCAATGGATGTTATGATTGTTACAAAGAATTTATTTCTAAACCCCTAATGTCTCATTGTTTCTTTTTTTCTCTCTACAGCATTGGGCCAGATTATGTTGTATGTGGATGGGATGAATGGAGTAATAAACCACAGTGAAACTATTCAATGGCTGTACACGCTCATTGGATCAAAGGTAAGAGGAATTTTTGACTGACTGCTTTATGCGGCCTGTGTACCTCCTTTTTGTCATCTTCTCTGAGCTGAGACAATTTTGCAGAGAGAAAGCATATTTGTTGTTGTTTTTGTTGTTATGTGCCGTCGAGTCACCTAAGACTCATAGAGACCCTATGTGCAACAACCCTAAACTCTGCTCTGTCCTGTGCCATTCACACTGTCTCCGACACACCCATCCTGATTACCCCAGTCACTGAATCAATCCACCTCATAGAGGGCCTTTCCCTCCTGCGCGGTCCCTCCACCCTCCCAAGAATGA
>NW_006399826.1:4463673-4490556 GCF_000299155.1 Elephantulus edwardii
TCTTGACCCCACATTTCTCCTCTTAGAGCCCAGCCTCCCGGATAATCTGTTCTGCATACAGGTTGAAAAGGTATGGAGATAGGATGCATCCCTGGCGTACACCCTTCCCAATTTTGAACCATGAAGTGTTCCCTTGCTCTGTTGTGATGACTGCCTCTTGGTCCAAGTATAGGTTTCACATTAGAACGATCAAGTGTTCTGGGATTTCCATTCTTTTCAAAGTCAGCCACAGTTTGTTATGATCCACACAGTCAAATGCCTTTGCAAAGCATATTTACTTTTTTTTTTGGCAAGGATTGTCATGGTTCAAATGAGGGCTGCTGCCTTGTATGTAGGGTCGCTATGAGTTGCAAGCGGCTCAACAGTACATAACAATAACAACAACCTTAGATATGAATATTCATAAATTTCTAGTAATTAGTGCATTTGTAGGTTTTTTTTTTTCTCTCAAGCTTTAATTATTTACCTTTGGGGATTATTCTTTAATTAAAATATATGATACTGTTGTTGTGTTCCATCAAGAGAGAACTGACCTTACAGTGCATTTTCAGAGACAGTTCATCTCATGGGAGACAACTGCCCATCCTCCTTCTGAAGAGAGCTCGTGGATTTGAACCATAAAGCTCCCCATTATACCACAGTAGTGTTGTTGTGTAGAATTGAGTCAGAACCAACCCATAACTGATCCTCCGGAGGATTTTCAGAGGCAATTAATTGCACAGGAGGAGATTGCCTATTTTCTCCTAATTATATTAATTAATTAATTAATAATATTAATATAATATTGGCAACTGGCCTGGGGGATCCTGTGGAGTGGCTTCACTCCAGAAGTTTTGATGAGAGTCACATAAGGAAAGTTTTTGGTTTGTGTTACTGTTTTTTTTCCCCTCCACAAGCATGTGTCAGCTGGCTGTACTTTTGCCCAACTTAACCAACAAGGACCCAAAGGCAGAGGGTCTACTACAAATTTATTAATGTTAGGATGAACATTCTTTAAGTGGTACAGCAGTTGTTTGTCTAGTTGCTGTACTGAATAACGTGGAGTTGCTGTGATGCTGAACACTGTGCCAGGTTGTTGTTAAGTGCCATCGAGTCATATACGACTCATAGTGACCCTATGAATAAAAGTCCTGAACACACATAACTTTTATTGGTTCTCTAAGTTCATAGCTTCTGGATGCAAGCTGTTTCAGAAGTGGATGCCACTCTGGCTTCCAAGCCTGTTTTAATTTGAGAGCTCCACCAAACACTGTCCAACCATGGATACCGTTATTACATTTGACACATCAATATCACAGTGTTTACCATCACAGTAACCAGGAGTTACCTCTGTACAGCAAATAAACCAGTGCTATACTACTGAGAAGAATGTGGCCTTCATGCCCGAATACCTTTTTAAACATAAGCTAGATCCAGTCGCTCACATCCAACTGTGAGCAATAGACCACACCCAAACAGAAAACACACCTTTGTAGAATCCAGCTGCTCCACTCATCAGATGCCTTTATAGGAGGCCAAATCCAGTCAGCTCACATCATAGTTAAGTAAAATACCATAATAGTTACCTATCATGGACAGTGTTTAGAGGAGCTTCCAGATTGATTCAGGTTTGGAAGCAGGGGTGGCATTCATTGCCTAAACCAAGTTCCTCTGAAAATGCTATAAACATAGTGAAATGATGTCACTAGAGTCATATTTGACTTGATGAAACTTAACCACTGCTAAGTGAGACTGTTGTTATATTTGGAGGAACATTCTACTTTGTATATTGCTCTTTTTTAATGTGCTGTACTGAGGTAATCTGGGTTTGTTGTGATGCTGAACCTTGTGCTGTTGGAGTGTCAAATGTCATACTGGTTTCCCAATGTGAACAGTGTTTGGAGGAGCTCTCAGTTGTAAAACAGGTTTGGAAGCAGAAATGGCATCCACTTCCTAAACCACATACCTCTGGAAACTCTATTAATTTGGAGAAATGATGATAGTTATAGAAAGGCATTAAGTCTTTTGTTCATAGGGTCGCTATGAATTGTGCTCTACTCATGGCAATCAACAACAATATAGTATTATTTTTTTCCTGCTGTATTTGCTGTTAATATATGTTCAGCTACTTAAACTCAATGCAGTCAAATCTAATCCCCTAACAAGGACAGGATAAGACAAAGGGATTTCAATAGGATAGAGCCAGGCTGCCCTCAGGGGATCCAAGACTGGAAAACCTTTATAGAAACAGACTGTTGCATCCCTGTTTCTCAGTGTGTTCAAACCATTGACCTTTCTATTCACTGCTAAGCACTTACCAATTGTGCCACTAGAGCTTTTTTTAAAAAAAAATTTATTTTATTAATTTTAATGAACATTTACAGAGATTTTGGATTTCTATTCATTCATTGTTGCACTTTTCTCCCTGCACAGCCCCCACTCCCTCCCCAGTTCACTCCTCACTTTGAAAAGTAAAAGAAAAATTTTTTCCTTGGTATGAAATCCCACCCCCCACCCCCCCCACCCCAGGGCTTTTTTCTTAGCTACTTAAGTCCATCTTTCCATGCTGTCCATGTATATATATTTTCTTACAGTTAAGGAAGTCTTTGTTACAGTGAAGTGCTCAGCTGTTTAACTTTGAACTCCCCCAGTAGCTCTGAAGGATAAAAGTCTGGCTTTTTGCTCCAATAAAGATTTGAAGCCACAAACTCATTATCATGGAACCTCAGCCAGCTTACATAGCTAACCCTTTGCTGAGTGTCAAAGGCTGTAAATCTAACAGGAGGAGATTCCCCATCTTTCTCCTGAGAAACCACGGGTGGATTTGAACCCTAGGAGAGATGCTGCCTTTTACGTCAGTAGTCCATCCCCCTACAGACAATGCCAAAAATCCTACGAGCGGAGGACGTTCTACTCTGTCACATGACTGAAAATCAACTTGAAGACACCTAACAACAGTCATATTCTTGTATGCAGATTAGCAAATTTGAGAATATTTTTAGCTGCTTTGTGAATTATAGTAACCAATGCTTGTTAAAGATTTACCAGACACTGTCCTGGGTGTTTCACAACCTTTATTAGACCACTCTAAGGTAAAGAATATGACCCTCACTTTTTAAAATATTTTCAATTTAAAAAAAAATTTTGTGTGTGTGTACCATCAAATCAGATCTCACTGGTACAGAAGGAGATTGCCCCTCCTTCTCCAGCAGAACATCTGGTGGATTTGAACCACATACCTCTGGGATTGCAGGGCACCTTCTTGCCACTAGGCCATCAGAAACCCCTGATCCTCACATTTGAAATGAGAAAATAGGTGCTTGGTTCTGAGACTCACTCTTATTTCCCCCATAGACTGTTGGCCTGGCTATGCTTTCATTGGTCAGGCATCACTCTTGACTTGGGAGAGTCCCGCTCTCTCAGGAAGTGCTGTCCCAGGGAAGCATGTCTTCCCTGTCCTTCATTCGAGAGATACTTGAAGCAAAGAGAGGCTCTGCACTGTCTTCTCTGAGTCTCTGACTTCATTAGAGACTACGTTAGAGGAGTAGTTGAAAGACCAGTTGCAGGTGTTGGAGTATGTTCAGCTCTTGGAAGTGGGCTGAATGGGGAGGACAGAGTGCTGGTGAGAGGACAGTGAAGGACAGGAAAATGCCTGGAGTGGTGGTGGCCAACAGGTCAGGTAGGCGAGGGTTGGCCTTGAGAGCCTGGATGCGGGATTCGAACCCAGCTTCACTGTTCAAGGGTTGCTGTGGCATCTTGGAATGCCCATGGAGCATGAACTACTTCCCATCCATGTATTCACCACCCACACTTCATGCTCCCACCTGTTGGATGGACCTGTCACATCTCCTAGCCTTGCCTTATTCTCAAGTCACGGGTAGAAGCCTGTAGCGCAACTTGGCTTTATTATGAGAACAATTGTCGTTTTAGGTTTTTCTCTTCCTTTGGACATTTCCCAGATGCCTATGAATGTACCTTTCTAGGATGAGGAGGTCTTTTCCTGTGTGGGTCATTGTGTGATTCCATCTTACAGAGACCCTGTAGCATAGAGTAGTACTGCTCCAGACGATATCCTTAGTGAGATTATTTATAGAAACAGATTGTGGCATCTTCCTCCCGTGGTCCGGTGGTTAAAGCTGATCGGTCCAGGCCTTTGGCCTGATGGCTAGCAGCCCAGCATTAACCACTCACTGTGGACCCCTTTCCTTGGGGGCCATCCCTGGTGTCTCGATCGTTCTCTTGTGGGATCCCACTTGCTTCCTCGACCTTTGCATCTTCTTCTCAATTTTCCTTTCCCCCATATTATTGATGATCTATTCTTTCCCCCATTTCGTAAAAGAAATAATTACAGTTACTATCAAGAGAATAAAAGCTGCATTTTTTGAGTCAAGAGGAGAAGCTCTTATAAATGGAAATGATTCTATTTGCAAAGTAACATAGGTGACCTGAGAAGCTGAGTGAAATGCTGGGCTCGTGGGGAGGACTTAGCGAGGTTAAGGGAAGAGATGTCTTTCTTGTGGCCTGTTTCAGTGTTTTCTCTCTTCCCTGCTTTCTACTGAAGGCTGGCATCCTGATTCTGGGAGCTCTGACTTAATTCATGTTCATTCAGAAGCTGCCTCCTTCCTCCCAGGGAACTTCATGGGAGGGTCTCGAGCACATCAGGGGTTTGTGTCACCCAGGAACTCCATAGTGAACACAAACTGGAGAATTTGTTGCAAGTTAAACTGATATGTGTGTGTGTGTGTGTGTGTGTGTGTGTGTGTATATATATATATATAGTTGTTAAGTGCCGTCAAGTTGTAAGATGACTACATACACACACACGTGTTGTTGTTTAGCGCCATCAAGTTGTAGACGACTCATAGAAACCCTGAGAAAGAAAGACCTGGATACTTTCATCATTTCTCCAAGTTCATAGTGTTTCCAGAGGCACGCTATTTCGGAAGTGGATGCCACTCCAACTTCCAAGCTTGTGGTTTGGTTTTTTTTTTAATATTTTATTAATTTTAATCAAAATTTACAGAGATTTTGGATTTTCATCCATTCATTGTTGCACTTTTTTCTTTACTCCGCTCCCCCCAGTTCTCTTGTTTTAATTGGGGAGCTCCACCAAACTCTGTCCACCATGGGTAACCATTGTTGTATTTGACACATCAGTGTTTACACACACACACACACACACACACACACACACACACTTTAAAATCTTTGTGGTTGCATATAGTCATAATGGTACTCTAACAACTAGCACTGTTTCCAACATGGAATAGAACCTGTTTATAACAGGAAAACCAAATGCAGTATCCCACCACGGAGACCGTTCCCACTCACAGCAGTCCTGAAGGCCGGAGTAGAACTGCCTGCGGTGCCTTCCCAGGCTGCAGATCTTTATGGAAGCAGATTATCTTGTCTTTTCCGTATGGAGTGGCTAATGGTTAACAGTTTTGTTTAGCGGCCCAGTCCTTTGACCCTTGCGCCCCTGCTGGGCCACCACAGCCCCTTCTTCATGATGAGTGTGCTGTTGCTTTAGCCCCTCATGAGAGGAAGATGTAAGACGGGGATCCTGGTGAGCAGGAGGGGAGGAGGGAAGGGAATCCGTGTAAGAGAGTAGGGAACAGAGAGAGAGAAGAGCCCAAAGAAGTGGGGAGATGAGGACGAGTTCAAGCAAGAGGCCAAGGAGGCAGAGAAGAAAGTGAAGTGACAGAAACTTGTCTTTGGGATGATAGCAGCATCGTGTTGATTACTCTTTGGTATCGATCTGTTAGAAAAAAACCAAATGATCAAAAGCGAACACAGGAAAATCTTCATATTTCTCAACAGCCTGAATAAATCAGAAAATCCAAACACTTCAGCCATTAGAATGGAAGAACTCACATTTTACCAGTTCCTTTCCTCGTATAACATACTGTTAAATCAGTGTCTGTCAAATTAATTCCAACTTACATTGAACTCATGTGTGTCACCATAAGATGGTACCCTACTAGGTTTTCAGTGGCTGTAATGGTTTGTTTGTTTGTTTTTTAAGTGGATCAACAGACTTTTCTTCCAAAGAGCCTCAGGATGGACTTGAACCTCCAGTGTTTAGTTTAGTAACTGCATGCATCAAGGGTATTTGCCGTGCAGGAACTCCATGATGAACACACAATGTGCTCATCGTTCTGCTACTGTTGTTCCAGCCACAAGGCCTTTCATCTGGAACTACATCTGAGGTTGTGTGTCTCCCTCACCCTCCGCCCTTGGAGGCATCAGCACTGGGTCAGTGCTGAATTCTTCCTCCAGCTTTCATTTCCTCGGAAGACAGTTGGAAATAGTCTTGGCTTTCTGTGTCCTGTACAGTGCTGACCACGCCGAGGACAAGAAAATAGAGCCAAGGGTGAACCCTATGGCTTGGAGCTTACCATGGTTAGTAAGGTGGACATGGTGGTGCTGTCGGCCATGAGCCACTTACAGTGTGACATCGGCTAGCGTCCCATGTGACTTTGTCCAGTTTGCTTGGTTCTAGGCCAGTGACTAAATACGAACATCTGCCACAGTCATTGGTAGCCATTATTATGGTTTTAATGAGATCATCTCTAACAAACTAGTATGCCTCTCCTTCTAGGACTAGTTAATGGGTAATCTGAATGAAGTTTAGCTTTTCTTCCCTTAGGTATTAAGAGTGAAGCCTTGGTCGCTTAGGTGTGTTGGTTGATGATACTGCCACCATCATTTCTCCCAGTTCAAGTGAAATTATGAAGTCAGAAAAGTCGGATTCTTCTTTTGCTACAAAGCCAGATTCCTCTTAACCCAAAAGGTTTACCTTGAGATCCTGTTGTTTTCACCATAGAAAGAGTGGATGAATGAAATCCTGGCTTAGAGAAATCTTGGCGTTTTGTCTTCTTAATTCTTCATTTTCTTTCCATGAAAGGCAACAAGATATGATCTTGCAGCCTGCCAGGGATTCATTATGTGCTGCATATTTGAGGATACTTGAGACTCATAGCCAGAGGAGAAAATGATGCATTTGCAGCCAAATAATTACTTTTTTAAAAAAAGAATATTTTATTGTGTTTTCAATGAAGGTTTACAAAGCAATTTCTGTTCCTAGTCGATAATTTTGACACAAGTTATTCAGTAACATTGCTTTCATGCTTCACAATTTCAGTTCTTTACGTGATATCTGCTCTGGCTGTTCTGTTAAATTAATCTAGTTTTTCCAGTCCCCTTAACATCTTCATCTTTGTTTAGAAGTAATTGTTGATGCAGGAGCAATGACTTCGAAAATTACTACATAATTTGGGAAGCACTGGAGAGCATTATGCTAAGTGAAGTAACTCAGTTCCTTAAGGACAAATACTGTATAAGATCATTATTGTAGGAATAGAAAGATAACTAGTAGAACAGGTAGGAGGATCCAGGGTGAGGAGGAGAGAAGTGGAGAGTGAGGATGGGGTGTAGGGGTTAATCATAGTGTCCCACAATTGTATGGGTAGAGAGCGGGCTGGGTAAAGGAAATGAGAAAGATTCAGTGTGAAAGATAATGTATATGAACTTTGTAAGTAAACCAGTATAAAAGTTTATTCTTTTTTAAAAACTAATTATTGACCAGTTGTTCTCATACAGATTTTTTAAAATAGTACTTATGAGTGATACTTCCGTTTTCAAAATTTTGCATTTACAATGATTTATTCATTGCAAATGCTTTTTCTTTCTTACATTTTTCTATTTTCTTTTTTTACTTTATGTGTGTGTACCGTCGAATCGGATCTGACTGGTACAGGAGGAGATTGCCCCTCCTTCTCCAGCAGAGCGTCTGGTAGTGATACTTCCTTTTTAGGAGCCGGTTTTGTGAGTTAGCTCTGGGGTGACATCAGGGCTTCCCCCTGACCTCATTGCCGTCTCAGTGGAGCTGACTCACACACAGCTGACCGCTCTGGGTTTCTGGAGGCCTTAAATCCCGTGAGAGGATGGTGCTCATCCTTCTCCTGCAGGCCGCTGGTGGATTTGAACTGCTAGACAGGTGTGGCCTTTGGGTTAGCAGCCCTAAGATCACACCGCCAGAACCCTCTATCCCTTGGGATTAGTTTGGTCAAATAATTACTTTTTAAAGGTATAAAGATACTACGCTGCAATGGAACTCATGGGTACAAGAAACTCATGGATACAAGGAACTCATGCAATATTATTCAAAGTGGGTGACCCTTGAGAACATTATGCTGAGTGAAATAGCTCAGTCACAAAAGGACAAATACTGCATAATACCACAGTTGTAGGATAGGACTGACATCAGGGTTGGGGTAAGAATGAGAAAAACTGGGTGAATTATGTATACTGCATTGAAACAGATGAGGGAGAGAACAGTTAAAAAGCAATATATTATAGGGTATTTTGATTATCATAAGAGTCTGGAATGAAGGTTGCAGAGTGGAGTATACTCAGGGTGGCGGGGGATTGTATACCAATGAAGGAATTTTTCTTTTACTTTTCAAAGAGAAGAGAAAACTCGGAGGCGGAGGTGGGGCTGGGAGAAAAGTGCAACAATGAATGAATGGAAATCCAAAATCTCTGTAAATGTTCATTAAAATTAATTTAAAAAATGTTTTCCATACAGTGTTTCATTCTGTTTATAAGCGTTCATCTTGTTGACAAACTCCTCAGTTGTAGGTTAGAGGCAGGTGTTCGTTCATTCATGACTTAGCACAGATGTGGACTCTTTTCTCTCACTAATGCAGTTATAATTTTCATGCATCTGGAGGCCTGATTAACTGGGGTCAGATGCTCCAGCTTGTAGAATAGGGCCTTTTGTTGCCAGAAAACAGCAGTGTGTGTATGAATCTTCTTCTGGCCCATGGGGAGGGTCTCTAAGGCCCTAGGACTAGCAGACCTCCACCTGCCCATTCTTCAGGGACACATCTTGGCACTGTCATTACACCTGCTCTTTCTTGTTTTGCTGTCCACATTTGCTAGTACTTGTCTGTTTTTGTGTTGACCTCTTTGAATTGAGCTCTTCTCATGGTCTTCCTGGTTGCTAACCACAAACCTTGAGCCTTTCCTTATGCCTGTGTGAAGGTGAGAGTCTGTTACTTAGTGCTGCCCTAACCACAGGATGACAGGGGAGTGGCTTTACCGAACAGAGATCTGTCCTCTCACCATTGTTGCTGTTGTGTACCATTAAGTCAGAGGTGACCTGTGGCTGTGCCTTCACCAGGTTTGCAGAGGCGATAAATCACACAGGAGAGGATTGCTCATCTTTCTCCAGCGAAGCAGCTGGTGGATTTGAACTGTGTGTCTTTGGGGTTGCAAAGGAGCCAAAATCAGGGTCTCAACCATGACTGTCCCTCTGTAAGTCACTCTCCTAGAACCTGTTGTCTGACGGCTATCTTTGAAGCTCCTGAGTCTGCTTCCTCTCTGTGTATGCCTCACAGTAATAAATAAAGTAAAAGTCATTGATACACAATCAGAACTGACTCATAGCTGATCCTCCAAATACATGGTCTTTTATAGATAATAATTTTTTTATTTGAGTGAAATTTTGCAGGTCATAATGTTTTTTTATTTAATCACTCGTAAACATGTTGTTTTATAACAATAATTTATTCATGTAATTAGTTAATTGCAATGTCCAGTCAACTCCTCATTGTATGTTGTCTTTCTGTTCACCCAATTTTGCTATTTCTTTATTTTAACTTCCCTTGCCCTCCCTTCCCATCCTGTTAGCCATCCAGGACTGATTCTAGGTGTAAGCCTTTCCTGAGCTTTTAATAATAGTGTTTTGCACCATAATTGTGTTTCCATGACTGACTTATGTCGCTCAGCATAATGTGTTCTAGATCGAGCCAAGTCGTGCTGTGTCTTACAAATTCTTGATCATTGTTTAGTGATCAATACGTGGGTTTTTTGTTTTGGGTTCTTTTTTTAAGAAAAATTATATTGTGATTTTTAACAAAAGCTTACAGAAAGGTGGGCCCCATTTCTATACACAATAGCATCCTTTTCTTCTTCCACGTAGCCCCAGCTGCTTAACCTGAGCCAGGGGAGACATGGGTACAACTCCCACCCCAATACATAGAGGCACACCCACCCTTTCTGCGTGTGCATGCATTAGGAAACCACCGTTGAAAAGTCTTATCAAGACGGTAAGATGATGAAAAATAGTATGTGATGTACAGAACAAGGAAGACATTGACAGACGTAGAATTTGGGGTTTGCATTGTAGCATAAACAGAAAGAAATAGAAATGTGGACACATTTTGAGACATAGCTTCTTAGAACTGAGATTCTGGAGAGAGAGAAAAAAAGCAAAATTCAGGGCAGAAAAAATAAGGGCATAAGCTTGGATCTGCACAACTGGGAATATGGTGCTTGGCACAACCTCGGACTGGAGTAGAGAAGTAGGAATCGGTGTCTATTGACCCGAAGGCTTTGGACACACTTGTCTTGAAGTGAGGGAATATTTGTCACTCAGTGGAAACTCAGCAGGTGCCCCATGGTGCTGGTGTTCCTCGTGTTTCAGTCTTTGCTGGTAGGTTGACAAAGAGAGGAAGGAGAGTTGGGTTGTTGACTGGTGTGATCTACTCAGATGAAACACACGTGTGAGATGTGAAGGGTTTTTGAGATATAGAGGGCATGTTGTGACTGTGCACTGTCCAATCAGAACCAACACATAGCTGACCTTCCAGTGGGTTTTCAGAGACAGTAAATTGCACAAGAGGAGAGGTTGCCCGTCTTTATCCTGTAGGATAGCTGGTGGATTTGAACCATGTGCCTTGGCGTAGGCAGCACAATTCCACCGCAGTCCTAGAAGCAGAGCGATTGCTGTGTCCCCAGGTGGTCCAGCCATTCTTGGTCTCTGGAACTGGTGAAAATTCTCCGTTTTGAGATTCTCATTTATGGTTATCTTGTAATTCTGCCCAAATTAAGCATAATGACTTCCACAGGTTGAGCTTGGGGACAAACTTTTTAACTTCTCATCATACGTATTAATAACTGTTATTTCTGCCCATCAGATGCCACATTACCAATAGTAATAGTCTCCTGTGAATATAGCTTCATTTTTTCCACAAATTCAAGGGGCCCTGGTAGTGCAGTGGTTAAATGCTTGGATGCTAATTAAGAGGTCACTCGCACACCAGCCACTCCGTAGGAGAGAGAAGAGGTGATCTGCCTCCACAGATAGTTGTTGTTGTTTTGTGTGTATTGAAGTGGAACAGACCCATAGCTGACCCTCCAGCAGGTTTGTAAAGACAGTTAATCACAATGCTCGTCCTTTTGTTGCAAAGCAACTGGTGGATTTGAACCGCATGCCTTTGGCATGACAGCACAGCTTCTCAGGCAGTTCTCTGTTTTATAGGGTCACTAAGAGTCTCATGATTCACGAGGTCTTTCAGCAGCAACCTAACTCAAATCTAGTCAGTAAGCTGTTAAATTTCTCTCAGTTTTTTTACCATCCTCCACCCCCCACACCCACCCCAGATCCCCATGACCTCTCTTTTCTTCTGTTTTATGTATTCATGGTTGATTGTTCTAAACCTAGAGGCGGGGCTTTGCATTTTCCATATTGATTTCAAGTGAGAATTCCAGCCTCAAGAAGACGTGGCTAGGAAGGTGCTGCTATGGCTTCTGGTGGGGTCGGCGTGAGCGCTGCGGGATCGACAAATGAAACTCCCGAAATCCCAGACAACGTAGGAGATTGGCTTCGAGGTGTCTACCGCTTCGCCACCGATAGAAATGATTTTCGGAGGAATTTGATCCTCAATTTGGGACTTTTTGCTGCAGGAGTTTGGCTGGCCAGAAATTTGAGTGACATTGACCTAATGGCACCCCAACCAGGGTTGTAGCCAAGAAGGTTTTTCTTTAAAAGTTAAAGGACTTTTCTGTCATCACCAAAAGTCCTCAACAATCGTGCTGACTTAAAATGCGCATCTAGAGAGTAAAACTTCACAACAGAGCCTCTGGCAGCATGGGCGGCTGGGACACTTTAAAACAGTGTCCAGGAGAGGATGGGCCCGGGGCAAAGCTTGTACAAAGAAGCCTGCAGTAGACAATATAAACCAAACAGCATAAAAAATGCCATACGCTATCGCTTCCAAATAAAAGCTAAATATTACAGAAAAAAAAGAAGACGTGCCTATTTATTGTATTCACTACTATCCTATTTTATTTAGCACAAATGTAATAAAGTGTCTGTGTCGCTGACAAAAATGTCCTGTGAGGCAGAAATAAGATGTGGCTAAGCCAGTCTTCCTATTGGTTGATGTTGATCAGTCAAACTTTTCTGAAGGTCTGTCGTGAAGGCTGCTGTTAACTCTCTGGTCATTGACCTGCATTTTTTCATTGAGTTCAGAAGATCTTAACTGAAAGCAAGTTATGCTGCATTGGTAATAAGAGCTTGGGGATCAAACATATCTGTGTGATATTGGGGTGAAACATATCTGTGTGATATTGGGGTAAATGATTCATTTCTCTAAGATTTTTTTTTCATCTGTACTGCCATCAACTTGATTCCAACTCACCAAGTTAGAGTTAAACTTCCTCAGAGGGTCCCCCAGGCTGCACGTCTTTGTAAAAGCAGACAGCCACATCTTCTTCCCAGGGAGCAGCTGCTGTGTTCCAGCTGCCAGCCTTCTGGTTGGAAGCTGAACATTTAACCACTAGGTCATGAGTATTCACTTTTTCATCTATAACATGAAATAATAATAATGCAGAATATAGAAAACTTAGAACATTGTATCTGATGCATTAATGCCTCGTCTTTTCAGTTAATTATTTTTCTTAATGTTGCTCTGTTGTTGTTGTTAAGTGCCGTCGAGTCACAGGCGACTCATAGCGACCTTATGAAGGAGAGTCCTCGAAGCTTGAGTGCCTTTCATCCTCTCTCCAGGTTCATAGGGTTTTCAGAGGCGAGCTATTATGGAAGTGGATGCCACTCCTCCTTCTAAGCAAGTTTTAATCGGGGAGCTCCACCCACTCTTTGTCCGCATTGGGTAGCCAACCGTTAACACAGTTGAAACATCAGTGTCACAGTGTTCAGCCTCACAGCAATCAAAAGTGACCGCAGTACAGCAACTTGTACACCAGGGCTATACGACCTAGAGGAATTTCTGAATAAAAACAATGAAAGATAGGCCCGAGGGCCGTGGATTAAAAGTCACCCACCTTTGGCTTGGTAGCATCACTTTCTGTCCACTGGGCCAGCTGAGCTCTCTCTCTAATTGCCATATTAGTATTTTTATTATTGGCAGCATCATGATAGAAGGTGAAGAGATTGAGATTGTTAACTGCTTCCATTTGCTTGGCTCCACAATCTCTTGGCACCAGCAGCCAGAAAATTAAAAGGCGTATTACATTGGGAAAGTCTGCTATCAGATACCTCTCCAAAGTACTGAAGAGCAACGATGTCAGTCTGGAGACAAAGGTATACCTGATACAGGCCATGATCTTTGCAATCACTTGTTATGCATCAGAGAGATGGAAAATGACTAGGGATGACAAAAGGAGAACTGATGCCTTTGAGCTGTGGTGCTGGAGAAGAGTATTGAATATACCATAGACTGCTAAAAGAACAAACAGGTTTGTCCTGGAGAAGATGAAACCAGGCTGCTCCTTGGAAGCAAGGATTCTGAGGCTTCATCTGACATACTTTGGATATATTGCAAGGTGGGATCAGGCCTTGGAGGGGGACATCATGCTTGGGAGGGTGAAGGGACAGCACAGGAGAGGAGGATCCTTGATGAGATGGATTGATTCAGTGACTGGGTTAATGGGGGCAGGTATGTCAGAGACAATAAGATTGGCACAGTATAGAGCAGGGTTTAGGGCTATTGTACATAAGGTCTCTATGAGTTGTAGGCAACCTGATGGCACATAACAAAGACAAAACAACATATATAATATGATATGTTGTGATATATAATAATTATTCCAAATTAGTATTTCCATAATAACCTTTAACAACATTAGAAATGTTTTCCATCTGCAGTAACCTCTTCACCCTGAACATGCTAATTGTGGGTATTTTCCAATTTTTTTCAAAGTCCTTGTGAGACATCCAAAAATCTTGTCTGAGAACAATGATGAATTTAGCAAGGAGGAGGCTGTAATGTTTTAAGACTTTATCTTTCATTCTTTTCTGAAAACTTGGCACTGCTACTTGCTTTTAGGCTTTCTGGACTCTCTTGGAGTACTCTGTTGTTTTGAGGATTTCTCATTTTAACTTTGCATTGTGTGAGGTGCTGCGTTGTAAAGTCTTACAAATACTACATTCAGTTATATTTGTTAGTACTCATAAGGCTCATTTTAATTACCTGACCATTTCCAAGTCCAAAAAAATGAAATATGGTTTACATATTTTTTGAACATACTTTATGGAGTTTTGGTGAAGCTTTACCCAGCTAAGTTGTTTCCCATTTAGCAATGTCTATGTTCATTAATTAGTTATAGTAACATTTTTGACATTATGTTAATTAACATTCTCACTTTACTTTTGGCTGTTCTGCTTCCATTAATCTATACAATTTCCATGTTGATACATTTGTTATCTAAACTGGTGGCCTAGTGGGTGGTGAGTTGTGCACCTACCCAGAGGCAAGCAGTTCCAGTTTACCAGCAGCTCTAAAGGACATAGACGGACAGCCTTCCCTGGTGCAGTTTACAACCTCTGAAAATCCAGTGCTGACTGTGGCAGTGAGGAGGATGTTTGTGCTGCTTTCCTGGACTTACTTTTTGGGCACCCATTTTCCTGTTCTTGATCACTCTTCTCTACATTAGGTTATGTTGTTGTTGTTTTATACTGTAGAGTTGGAACCGACCCATAGTCACCCCTGTGACAAGTTTTCAGAGGCATTTTATCACACAGGAGGAGATTGCCCATCTCCCACGGAGCTGCTGGTGGCCTTGAACCGTGTGCCTTGAGGATTACAGCACAGCTTCTTGTCACTAAGCCACTAGAGCTCCTTATAGGCCCTGATTTTATCATTATAGTACACATTCATATATAATTAAGTCTTACAGAGATACTCAGTATTATTATTTTAAAATATTACAGTAACAAGAAAATGCTTTTCTTCTATTATATCATTTTCAAGTTAACTATATCAACATAATGCTTTTTTGTATAAACAAAAAATTCAAAGGAAATGTAAAAAAGTTAATCTTTATTTCTGTATGGGAGCATTTCAGGTCACTTTAATTCTACTTATTTGTGTTTCTCAAGGGTTATGCAAAGGAAATATATTATTCTTGTAATCAGAGGCGACAAGTCAAAATTTCAAAGGCTGTTTTTAAAATGTTTGTGGTAATTCTATTACATTTCCTGTCTTGGGAAAGCATCACCATTATCCATCTTCAGAGGTTTCCTCTCCCTTATTTTATTAGAAATTGGTATCCTAAAGAGGCTAATTTTTAATGTCAGTATTTCCTTATTACTTGATTAAACTTTGGCTTATGCTCTTAGTTCAGTTCATTATTATTAACTGCTTTATGAAGAATTGTCTTAATGAAAATGTCTACTAGTAAGATATTGGAAGTAACTAATTAACTTGTAAGTAATACTCCAATATCACAAGCAAGCAGTGTCCTGGTAAATCTCTTTTGGCTGGGCCATATAGAATTTACAGACTGAGTAGATGCCTGATATTCTTTGAACAGAGATGTCTTGTCTTCTTTTGAGAGTCAGGTGGACACTAGGAACCACAGATGCATTCTGGGAGCGAGTCCAGGGCTTGCCCCACGGGCTCAGGCGTGCTTTTGCCAGTAACCACCACCCCAGCCATTTACCTCTCTCCACCTGCCAGCACTCATCTGCCAACCTTTCTTTAACTCCTCTTAATAAATCCGAGCTGGTTGCCAGACTCTGGCTCGACAGCACCTCCAACTTTACTGTTGTCTGTTGTCATATTGCCAGGGCTGATTGCTTATTTCTTGCATATCCCTAAGGCTTAAGTTTTTGGGGTGTATTTTTTTTAAAGTTTAAGTTTTGTATATAAGGTGGGATTAATAGAGTTAGATTGACCTGTGCTTTTCTTTGACTTCTTCCAGAAATTAGCTGCAGCGATAGGTTATGTAGCCAGTTAAAACATGACTTCGCACTCAGAAAAAGCAATTGTCAATACCTGGACAAGTGTCCTACACTGTTGATGTCCCCATTTAATCCGTAAGCCCCGTTTTTCAGTATCCTCCTTGAGGTAGTGTTTCAGTGCAAGGCTCTTGATATTTCTTACTTGACAATTAAAGAATGGACTTGCGTTACCTTCTATTAGCAAACTCTTTCAATTATATTGAGCACCTTACAAGGAAGATAGAAAAGTGGAATTTTCTAATCTTTCCCCCTTTTATGGAGTTCCTTTACAGAGAGGGAACTCTGGTGGCCTAGTGGCTAAGGAATTGCCCTGCAAAGCCAAAGACAGGCAGTTTGAACCAACCAGCTGCTCCGTGGGAGAAAGATGGACAGTCTCCTCCCATGCAATTTATAGCCTCTGAAAACCTGCTGGAGGTTTAGCGATGAGTTAGTTCTAACTTGATGGCATTGAGTGAGTGGAGTGAGTTAAAGAAATCTTCACCTAAGCCCAGAATTTTGTCTTGACAGAGGAAAATGTTGATCCTAAGTGTTATTTATTGCATTACAATTTATGTCAATTATTCTTAATAGTCTGCTATATTTTTCAAATCCAACACAGTGTTCTATCAACTAAATAGTTAGAACGGTGCCTTGGTAGCACAACTATTAAGCATTAGACTACTGATTGAAATATTGGTAGTTCAAACCTGCCATCATCTTTGCAGAAAATAGGAACTGGCGATCTGCTCCTATAAAAATTGTAGCCTAGGAAATGCAGGGCCTGCTAGGTCTGTTTTGTCCTTATGGGGTCTCTGTGAGTGAGAATCTACTTGAAGGCACACAACAGCAATAATAAATAGCAGAAACTCAGAGAGCTCCCAGCCTTGCTCTTGACTACACTAATCACATAATTATTCCCCTCTCTGCAAATTGAACTGACTCAGAAGCAAGTTTGCCATATGGTTTTGGCCAAGGCACATGGTTTTGGTGCAGGAGACTTGCCTACCCGGGTCTCCATGTGACTCCTTCACTGACACCTGTAAGCCAAGGCCCAGAGTTCTGTACTCAGTTAGTATGTTTGGACACATACTTTGTTTCTTGTAGACCGTATCGACCTCGTGGAGATTGGGTGGGGAGGAATTAGAGGTCAAAATTGACAAAAATAGACAAAAACTTCTTATTCTACATTTCTTGCCCAGATATTTCAAGCTTAGGTGGATGCTAGTGGAAGGACATCATGCTCTGAATGGTGGAGGGACAGTGCAGGAGAGGAAGACCCCGGATGAGATGGATTGATAAAGTAACTGAGGCAGTGGGAATAGGTGTGTCTGAATCACTGAGATGGCTCAGAACAGGGCAGGCTTCAGAGCTGTTGTACATAGAGTCTCTGTGAGTCTCAGGTGACTCAGTGGCACATAACAACAACAGTGGAATAAAGGGAACTCTGGGGACCTCGGCCATAGGGAATTAAGCCAGTAACCCAAAGGTGGCACTTCTGTAACAGTTCAAATCTCCCAGCAGCTCCACGGGAGAAGTATGGACAATCTCTTCCTGTGTGATATACAGCTTCTCAAAACTCGCTGGAGGATCAGCTGTGAGTTGGTTCTAGCTGGATAGCAATGGATTTTCGAGTGGAATAAAATGTTTTTATGAGGAGTTCTTAAAGACAAGTTTGAAATTTTCTCTCTCTCTCTCTCTCTTTCTCTCTATCAAATAGCCATAATATTCTGAAATGATGTTAAGCTGTGTGTGTGGCAAAGCTTTATGTATCAAATTATGGTCCCAATTTCTGATTCAGTTTTAATAACCAGCATCCATTTATGCAACATGTATTTATGCCTTTTTAGTGGAAAACAAAGCAAATAGAATAAAGTATGTTTTTATAACCCCCTTTGTAATTTAAATCCCGAGGTTTGGAAATTGTTTTCTTTTTATGGTTGTTGAATTTTTAGAAGAGGAGCAGGAATTCGAAGGCTTTTTTGGAATCCTTTTCCTTCTGCTAATGAGCAGCACATTTGACCTTCTGAGTACAGTGGTTGTATTTTCCTAAGTCTGATAAAACCTGAAGTGACATCCAGTTTGCTTTGAAGTTGAAAATTCTTGAGGAGTTGTCTTTTATTCCTTTCCCGTACATCTGGTGGTTACGTATTATCTAAAACTTAAATGCTGGGGTCCTGCACTAGCTTAGACCTCACCTTCCCTGAGAAACAGAAAAGACAAATGAAGAAACACAAATCACTATAGGAACATCACCCTTCCTTCCATTAGCTACAGAGGTGACACTGGAGCCCCAAATTATTGCGGAAATGAACCTGACTTCAGCTGACTTCCAGCTCCTGACTTCCTCTTACATGTTACTGTTGACTGTTGATTCCGGCTCATAGCCGACCCTCCAACGGTTTTCCAGAAACTGTAAATCACACAGGAGGAGAGTTCTCATCTTTCTCCTGTAAAACAACTGGTGGATCAGAACCATGTGCCTTTTGATTGACAGTTCAGCTCCTTACCAGTAGGCCACCAGAGCTTCTTTGTTGTTGTTAAGTGCCATCGAGTTGCTTGTGACTCATAGTGACCCTATGTCAAAGAGTCCTAAACCCTGCTCTATTTGTGCCAACCACACTGTCTCTGACACACCTACTCCTATTACCCTAATCACTGAATCGATCCATCTCATAGAGGGTCTTCCTCTCCTGCGCTGTCCTTCCACCCTCCTAAGCATGATGTCCCTCTCCAAGGACTGGTCCCTCCTTGCACCATGCCCAAAGTATGTCAGACGAAGCTTCAGAATCCTTGCCTCCAAGGAGCAGCACAGTTTCACCCTCTCCTGGACAAACCTATTAGTTCTCCTAGCAGTCCATGGTATATTGAACACTCTTCTCCAGCACCACAGCTCAAAGGCATCAATTCTCTTTCGATCATCCCTAGTCACTGTCCAGCTCTCTGATGCATAGCACGTAATAATGAAGGCTATGACCTGGATCAGGCACACCTTAGTCTCCAGCCTGACATCATTGCTCTTCAGTACTCTGGAGAGGTCAGCTGAGCCTTAAATGAACAGCAGTTTTAGTGTGTGGTGATTCAGAACTTCCAGAGGTGGTGGACTGGTGGACTCCTTCTTCCAAGTTAGCCTTTTCCATCTTTGGGCCATGGATTCTTTACACACACACACACACACACACACACACACACACACACACACACACACACCTGGCCACACATACCTCTTTAACTGCTTTGTGCTTGTTTGTTTGTTTCATCTTTCCATGTGATTGATCAGGTGCCTCACAACAGTGAGGATCAATTCTTAGTGATTTTCCCTCAGGGCTAGGTGGATGGATGGGTGTCTGAGCCAGTAAGCCACAGCAGTGTAACCTTTCATTCAATTGTAAAACGAGCATCAAGCAGGGCTGAAATTTAAGTGGGAGTGGCACCAAACGCTCTTTCTTAAGAAGCTATGAGCAGTCAAGCCATGCATTCGAGTGCCTTCTGGGCATCCAGGCAGCAAGGTTCCATCCTTCCTCACCTGTGACCTTGTTGTTGCTGCCATACTGGGCCAGCCTCTCCTGCTTCCTCCATCCCTAACTTGTAGCTTTCTTCTTGGCATGTTAGCTGGGAAACTGCTTAGAATGTGTTTGAAATAAGCACCCATCACCCATCTGTCAGCTTATTGTACTGTGGTGATTTCTGTCTTGCTGTGGTGCTGGAAGCTATGCTTTGGTACTCTATAGACCCAAGGGTAGCCAGTGGTGGGCACATTTTAGTTGAGTTTCTAGCCTAAAATAGACTAGGAAGAAAGGCCTGACAGCCTTCTTCTAGAAATAAAACCCAGTGGATCAGAACAGACTATTGTCTAATGGACTTAACTAAGGAATGGCACAGAGAAGGCAATGTTTTCTCTGTTGTATCTGGGATCACTAGGAGCTGGTGCTGACACAGGAGTACTTGGCAATGACAGAATCAATTCAGATGGCACATAGTCAGAGTTTTAAAGAGCTTTGGAAAAAGCAGCCCTTTTAAACTCTAGATTTGTGGTTTCTGTTGTTTGCTCTGAGGCTTTGGAGGGTCCAGATACTTGAGGGCACTGAATTGTTGCTGTATAAATGAGAAGTTTATGTGGAATTCTTTTGAAATAGTGTACTTTTGTTACTTACATGCCTATGCAATGATGCTAATAAGGTATTTCTGAGGAGGAGTCCTGCTAAACATGTTCGGATGATTAGTTAGGACATGTTTATAATTAGTATCTCACATGTCAATAAAATTAATGCCCATTTTCCCCCTAAGCTTATTTACTAGGTTTGTTATTTATTTTACACAGTAAACTTCCCAAAGTATACAAACATAAATTTAAAAGCCAAATTCATAGACTTGGAAAATCAAGGATTAGAAAAGTTTGAGAATTTTTTTTTTAACTAAAATTATGATGCCAAAGAGAACTCCATACAGAGCTTTTATAGCACAGAGGCTGGAGACATGAATAGACACACAGGGGCCAAGAGAAAAAGGAGGCTTTTCTAGAAAATCGTGGTTTCTTAATGAGCCTCTTTAAGGAGAGTGGTCTGGGGATTCTGGGTCTCTGGGTGCCTGTAAGCCAATGTCCTGTGATTGCAGAGATGCTCACTGCAGATGCCTATGTGAGGTGGACGGACGGAGGCCCCTGCTGAAACCAGCTAATGGGGGATGTAGGCTTGGGCAACAGCCAGCTTCTTTGCCAGGAAGCATTTAGAAGGCTTAAACCACATAATAATAGTCCACCCACCAAGAGTGAAGTAGCCAAGCCTGGGCTTGCTAGCTGTCTTTATTTACTTGAAAAAAAATGTCAGCAGCTCCAATTCACAAAGATAGCACAGTTCATTGTGGCGTGCTGTCCTCCTTCTCTACCCTGAGCTTGGAGTTGTGGAGAAAAATACCCAAATTAATCTTAATTTTCTAATAGATGAACAAAAAAAATCATAATTATGACTGGAGTTATGAGGTTGAAATCTCCCTAACGAGTGTATACACTCTAAAAGATAAAAATCTCAATGTTGTTGCTCCTAGATGTTGCCAAATTCATTCTAGCACCCAGTGACCCGTGTACAACAGAACAAAGCACTGCCACGTGTCGTGCCAACGTAATTGTTGTTACGTTTGAGTCCACTGTTGTGGGCACTTTGTCAGTCCATCCCATTGCTGACAGTCTTCCTCTACTGACCCTCTGCTTTCTCAGGAGTGATGTCCTCCAGGAACTGCTCCTTCCTGAAAACATACACCAAGTACATGACATGAAGTCTTTGCCATTCTCACTTCTAGGCAGAATACTGGCTGTGTATCTGCCAGTCCATGGTATCATCATTATTCTTTTATTTGTTACTAAATCAGCACCATAATTCAAAGGAATCTATTCTTTCTCAGTCTTTCATATTCCTTGCCCACCTTTCTCATGCCTAGGAGGCAGTTGAAAACATCATGACTTGGGCCAGTTGCATCTTGGTGCTTAAAGGGACATCTTTGGGTTTTAATACTTTATAGAGCTCTTTTTTGAATGTAAAATTTTTATTTTATAGTAGTTTACTTACAAAGTTCGTATAGCTTGTTTTTTTTTTTATATGGGATCTTTCCCATTTTCTTAACCCACCCCTCCTTCCACCCATCAAGTTGTGCCACCAGTCACCCCTTCAATATGGTTTGAAACTCAACACCAAGAAACAAAGATTCTCATCAGTGGGCTGATTGGCAGCATCATAATAGATGGTAAAGAGATTGAGATTGTTGACAGCTTCAGTTTGCTTGGCTCTATAATCAACTCTCTTGGTACAAGCAGACAGGAAATTAAAACATGAATTGCATTGTGAAAGTCTGCTGTCAGAGACCTCTCCAAAGTACTGAAGAGCAATGTCAGCCTGGAGACCAAGGTGCACACAATACAGGCCGTGGTCTTTGCAGTTATTTTCTATGCATCAAAGAGCTGGACATTGACTAGGGATGATAGAAGGAGAATTGATGCATTTGAGCTGTGGTGCAGCAGAAGAGTATTGAATATACCATGGACTACTAAGAGAACAAACAAGTTTGTCCTAGAAAGGGTGAAGCCAGGCTGCTCCTTGGAGGCAAGGATTCTGAAGCTTCATCTGACATACTTTGGACAAGTTTCAGGGTGAGATCAGTCCTTGGAGAGAACCGTCATGCTTGGGAGAGTGAAGGGACAGTGCAGGAGAAGACCTTTTATGAGATGGATTGATACAGTAACTAGGGTAATAGGGATAGACATGTCGGTGACAATAAGATAGCACAGGATAGAGCAAGGTTTAGGTCTGTTGTACAAAGTGTTTCTATGAGTTGCAGGCGACTTGACAGCACATAACAACAACAACAACAATGATAACCCCCCAACCATCCTCACCCTTCTGCACTCCCTCCTCCCCCCATTAGATCCTCATAAACATTTTACTAGTTATCTGTTTCTACAATGATGGTCTTATATAGTATTTGTCCTTGTGGGACTGAGTTAGTTCGCTCAGCATAATGCTCTCCCGTCCCTCTCAATTTAGGTAGTGATTTACAAAATGATTGCTCTTGTATGCTGCATAGTATTCTTTTGTGTGAATGTACCATAAATTTTCAATCCACTCAATTATGGTTGGACATTTGGGCTGTTTCCATGTTGTGATGGTGAATAACACTGCTTGAGCATTGGTGTACAAGTCTCCATTTGTGCCTCAGTTCTCATTTTCTTGGGTCATATTCCAAGCAGCGGAATAGCTGGGTCATAGAGCTCTTTTGCAGGAGATTTCCCCAAGGCAAAACTCTACTCTCATGAGTGCTTCTTCCTGGGTATTGATTCTGAATTTAAGTGAAATGAAGTCCTTGACACTTTCAGTCTTTTCTCCGTTTAGCTTGATGTTGCATTTTGATCCAGTGGTGAGTTTTGTTTTCTTTATGTTGAGGTAGAGTCCATATTAATAGTCATAGTCTTTGGTATTCATCAGTAAATGCTTCAAATCCTTTTAAGCAAGGTTGGGTCATCTGCATGCTGTAGGTTGTTAATTAGGCTTCTCCAGTCCTGATGTCACATTCTTGTTCATATAATCCAGTTTCTCAGATTATCTGCTCAGATACAGATTGAATAAATAACGTGCAGTAACAAAACTCTGGCACACACATTTTTTATTTTCAGCCATGCAGGATCTCTTTGTTCTGGTTCAGCATAAGCACAATGAACTGTTCTGGAGTTCCATTGTTTAGTGTTATCCATAATTTGTTAGGATCCCCACAGTTGACTGCCTTTGCACAGGCAATTAAACACAGGTAAACATCTTCCTGGTAATCTGTGCTTTCAGCCAACATCCCTCTGATGTCAACATTGACATTTCTCATTCTGCATTTTTCTGAATCCGGTGTGAATTTCTCACAGTTCCCTGTAAATGGAGTTGTTCTGTACCATCGAGTTGTAACTGACACGTAACTGACCCTCCAGCAGGTTTTCAGAGGCAGTTAATTTCATGGGAGGAGATTGTCCATCCTTCTCCCATGGAGCAGCTGGTGGATTTGAACTGTGTTGCGTTTGGAATTCAGCTCCCTATAAATGTACGACTGTAACAAATTTTCAGTTATCTTCAGCGGAAGTTTACTTATGTGTGATATTAGTGGTACTGTGAAAATCTCTGTGTTCTCTTAGATTACCTTTTTTTGAAATGAGCAAATTGTGGATCTCTTCCAGTTAATTTGTTAGGTTGTTGTCTCGCAGATTTCTTGGCATAGACAAGTAAGCATGTCCAGCTTTCCATACATTTATTGAAGCATCTTAATGAATGAATATTCCGTCAACTACTAGACCATTGCTTTGCTCTGGTGCTTTCAGTACCTCTTGAACTTCTGTCCTTACCATCAATTCTTGATCATAAGCAATCTCTTAAAATACTTTTATGTTGGCTAATTCTTCTTGATAGAGTGGCTCTGCCTTTGCATGCTTCTTCTCAGGAGTTGGTCTTGGATAAATCTGTTTGAGGAAAACAAACAAACAAAAAAACAAACAAACCAGCCTCTCTATGGGAGCCCCTGGGTCTCAGGGGCTGTCCAGCATTCGTAATAAATTATATTTTGGGGGCTGTTTTAAAAAATAGAAAAATGGTTATTATAAAGGCAAGAAAGTAAGGGGAAAAAACCCAAATAAATGTTAAAAGAGTTCTCAAACTTGCTCTTCAGAGCAGAGAAGTCAAAATGAAGGGAAGAAAGGGTGGTCTAAGAGAGCTTCCCAGATGCCAATGGTATCTGAAAAAGACAAAGAAATGTATTAGAACAAAATGTGCGAAGAGCTGGAATTAGAAAAGAAAAGAACGTCCTTGGCATTTCTCAAGCTGAGAGAACTGGAGGAAAAACTCAAATGTGAACCTTTAGTTGTAATACTTTCAGTACTACAACTAATGTTAGGGATGAAATCTTGAATGATGCAGGAATGATTAGAAGAAGATGGGAGGAATACACAAGTCAGTGTACTTCCAATACTGGTCAACACTGAAACACTTTATGAAGTAGTGTATGGTTAAGAGCCAGTTGTAACAAAGGAAGATATTCAGGCCGTGCTGAAGGCATTGGCAGAAAAGAATGCCACAGGAATTTGATGGACTGCTGGTTGAAGAGTTTCAGTCTGGACATATTTACTAATCTATGCCAAGAAATTTGCAAGATAGCGACCTACCTGGCCAATTGATTGAAAGAGATCTTATTTATGCCTACTAAAACAAAAGGTGATCCAAAATGTGAAAAATTTTGAATAATACCATCTATATCCCATGAAAATAAGGCCATACTGAAATAAAAAATGGCTGGAGCAGTACATTGACAAGAAACTTCCAGAAATTAAAGCTGAATTCAGAAGAGGCAGTGGAACAAGGGATATCATTGCTGATGCCCGATGCATCTTGGCTGAAAGTGGAAAATAGAAGAAAAAATGATATCTTATGTTTTATTGACCATACAAACACATTCAACTGTATAGATCATAATACATTTTTAAATTATTAAACAGATAGTAGAAACACATTACAATGAGTATTGGGAAAGGCAATATTCAATAAGGGAATGATCAGCATATAAAGTAAGAGAAGACACAGAGAGGTATGGAAAGATTAGTGAAAATCAGAATCACAGGGAGGAAGAAGGAAAAGTGCAGTTACAAGTATTGAAATATTCTAGAACAAAATGTATATGAATGGTTGAACAAAGAGTTCGTTTGCTTTGTAAACCTGCCCTCAAAATACAATTATAAAAAATATTTACCCACTTACAAAAAATAGATGGTGTGCCATTTCCTTAAAGAGGATTGAGTTCTGGGATCATCAGGAGACTGTTGCTGCCCCATAAAGACAAGTACAAAGGAAGGAAGGGGAATAGGGCCTAAGAGACGGTGGGCAAAGGCCTGCAAAGTGACCAGGGCCATGAGGAGAGTGAGCTCGCTGTGGCACTTCCGGGACGAGCTGAGTTAGAATTAGACATCTGTGGCAGCCGCACTTGGGATGTTTGAGATTTTCACTGACAGAGCTCATGTACTTGAGGGTGAATGGCCGGTGATCTTCCTGGGATACCTGGCAAGGGAAGGCTCTGCAGCTGTGTGGAGGAAAGGCTCTGGACTTTGAGTGTGCCCCTGTCAGTGCTGAGGCCTGGGCCTACTGAGTGTGGATTTTAAGGTATTAGGGAGACTTTTCTGCACACAGGGCATTTTATGTTCCTGAACTAGCTGTGTGACCTTGCACGAGTCATTTAACCTCGCTGTCTTTGCTTCTTTACTAGAAAAATGGGAATTTTTATCTTCAGAATATTATGATTGGGATAAAATGAAATAAGAGTCTCCACAGGCTCTAACCTTGAAGTACTGCTGAGTGTGAGCTTTTGGGACAGATGCCCTGGATTCAAATTCGGGTTCTGTTTCTTAGTATCTGTGTGTACCAAGGGAGCTCTGGTGGCCTAGTGGTAAGAAGCTGCACTGCAGTCTCAAAGGCACACTGTTCAAATCTATCAGCTGCTCCTCAGGAGAAGAATGGGCAGTCTCTTCCTGAGTGATTAACTTCCTCTGAAAACTTGCTGGAGGGTCAGTTATATAGGCTGTTTCCTATATGAAACAACCTAATTTGATGGTACACAACAACGTGATCTTGGACAGACTCCTTGTCCCTCAGTATCCCAATTATACAATGGGTTTCATAATAGTACCTTCCTCCTCAGTTTTTATGAAAGTTTAATGAGGGAATCTGTAAACTACTGAGAAGCGTGTTGAGGTCAAAGTACGTTTTAAATGCCAGGTCCTATCCAGAGACAGGGTACTGAGATATATAAAGCTGGCTATGGCAGGGTGTGTGTGTGTGTGTGTGTGTGTGTGTGTGTGTGTGTGTGTGTGTGAAAAGAATTTTTTGTTTTATTAAAATTCAGCTGCTCTGACAATTGCATTATTAAGGATTTGCCATTTAACCCTTCAAGACATTGATGCCACATGAAATACTTTTTAAAGAATATATACCAAATGGATTTATAAAGTTAAAATAAAATTCTATCTTCCCAAAATGAAGTATTCCATTTTGTCCTTTCTTCACAGTTCCGGCTGGTAGTGAAGACAGCCTTGAAGCTACTGCTTGTCTTTGTGGAGTATTCGGAGTCGAATGCACCTCTTTTAATCGAGGCCGTCTCTGCTGTCGACACCAAAAGAGGTGAGTAATCCCTACTAGTTTTATTTCATCGGGATAAAACTGATGACTGGAAGAAGGATTTCACATTTTTTAATATTTGAGGCAGAGTTAAGTAGCTATTTTATTCCCCATAGAGTCCCTGATTTGCATGATGTTTATGCTCAGCCACTAACAGATACTGTACTGGGAAAATCTGCAGTTAGGGAACTCTCC
>NW_006399826.1:4492901-4494422 GCF_000299155.1 Elephantulus edwardii
AACAACAACAACAACTAACAGGTAGGTTAATGGTTTGAGTCCATCCAGAGACACCTTGGAAAAAAATCTTGGTGATGCACTTGCAAAAAGATTACAACTCGAAAGCTCCTCAAAGCAGAGCTCTAGTCTGAAACTCATAAGGCTGCTGTGCCTCAGAATTGACTCTGCTCTAAATTATTTAGCTGGTTGGTTGTTTTGGTCTTGGTGTGTGCAATTCTTACTGCAGGAACTGTATTACTATTATTAATTTTTTTTTTTTATAATAACAACTATCCCTACTCCTCACTAACCAGCTCTACTGTTATCCAGTACTTCGCATGTCTAGTAGTAGAAAATTTGGCATCTGACTGTTTAGCACATTGGCAATGTTTGTCTGGCAATATGAGCAAAGTGGATGGAGGTGAGAGTCACATTGGCTGCGTTGGTTAAGGTTACGTGTCAATTTGGCTGATTCTCGGTGGTTTGGCAATTGTGTAGTGATGTGGTCATCCTCCAGTTTTACATAATACGGATGAGGACTTGGTCTTTGGAATCTAAACGTGTTGTTAAGTGAAGAGTGGGTGTATACATAGATGAGGGGTGGAATCTGATTTGGCAATAAAAGAAAATCACTCATAGACTTAAGACAAATCAGACACTGAACCTCTCCTTATCTTTCTCAGCTCCCAGTGCGGGGAGCCAGGTCTCTTTCCCCTGTGTTTTCTTGGGTCACCCGGGCATCCTTCCTCTCCACACTTCACTTTATTTCATTAATTCTGATTCCTAGATATTGCTTGAACTTCCTCTCTTTCTTCCTTCTGTTTTATTGCCCTTGCTTTACTTAGAGCCTTTATTGTCTCTAACCTGGCAAACCCCTTCTCTCCTGGTCACACCAAAGCATAACATTTCCTCTGCTATTAGAGATGTGCTTCTGAAACTTGAATTTGGGTACATCATTTCCCATCTCAAAGTCCCCAGTGACTTTATATTATCCACAAGACCCTTCACGATTGAGTCCTTGTTCAGCTGCTTCCCCTGTCTTCCTCCTGTTCTGTACTACATCCTTCTTATCTTGGCTCAGATGATTCTGTGCTCCCAAATCCTTGGGTGCCGCTCTTGGTGAGGAATAAACATTGAAGAATGAACACAGTACACTGTGGCTTTTTTTAGTATTGTCAGGCCTGAAGGCAAGTTATTGGGGATTTGGAGGTTTTTGTTGGTATATTGTTTTTTTTCCCACCATTTGTTGTTATTGTTGCATGCCGTTGAGTTGAATACACCTCATAGCAACACTATGAGCAACAGGTCTGCACCTTGTCCTGCCTGCTCTGTGCCGTCCTCATCATCTCTGACATACTTGGGCCTATTGAAGCAGTCACTGTGTCAGCCCATGAGTTGAAGGGCTTCCTCACTGTGATCAATCCTGAAGCATGATGTTCCTCTCCAAGGAGCAGCCTCTCCCAACAACATGCCCAACGTATGTGAGGCAAAGCTTTGTCATCTTTGTCTCCTAGGAACACTCTGACCACACTTTCCCCAAGA
>NW_006399826.1:4496864-4518157 GCF_000299155.1 Elephantulus edwardii
GCAGGATAGAGCAGGGTTTAGGGCTGTTGTGCATAGGGTCGCTATGAGTTGGAAACGACTCGACGGCACATAACAACAACAACAACAACAATGGGGAGACATGGTGAGAAATTATAGTAAGAGATCACCTCTAATCACCCCAGACAGAAGTAAGTGCTCTTAACATGTTGTTGTTACTCGTTGGTTTTTCTTACTGTTTCATAAATGTGCACATGTCCTTACTTAATGCGCACATCACTTTGGCTGTAACTGTCAAAAAGAGACTCAACGCCTAAATAGCACCCTTTGATTCAAACCATTTGTGCCTCTGACTCAGTCTTGAATCCAAAGGCAAAAGAAAGTAGCTTATTAATGGCTTTTAAAAAGTTTGGCTGTAAGTTAACAAACGCTATCCAGAACCATAAACTGGGGCGTCTACGTGGTGTATGTGAGGGAGGCAAAGTCGAGTCCATAGCCAGCAGCTCGGAGCCTAGGGCTCGATCCCACAGGGCAGCAGTTTTCTGTTTACCACAGCGTGTGGTCATCTGGGGCCCCATGGGAGGACAATTACAGTCAACAAGCAGTTCCTGAGGCCTGCTGAGAGTCCTGAGCCAAAACTATTTGTTTTTGCACAAGTGGCTCAGAAACAAGAGCTGGCTTTTCAAAAGCAGATCTAGAATCAAAAGAAGATGTGAAAAAGGAGATCAAGGTAGATTCTTCCAGTCATTGTTGGAGGGTTTCTCATTCATCCCTCGACTTGAGATTACTGTAGAACAATTACTGAACTCTGTCTTCTGCCTTAAGTTTCACATAGCCCACGGAGCCTTGCCGCGAGGGAGAGTCTTCTCATGACATTTGGGTTGTCCTTCAGCCTCATCGAGCTGGGAGCTCAGAGTGTCCTTCCTTGTACTTCACGTTTTATAAAGTGAATGGAAGTGACCACCATGCTCAGGCTGCAAGAAGTCATAGAAACGTCAGACATTCTTCTAGGTGGTATAGCACTGGTCTGTGCATTGCTGTACAGAGGTAACTCGTGGTTGCTATGATACTAAACACTGTGACACTGATGTGTCAAATGTGATAATGGTTACCCATGGTGGACAGTGTTTGGTGGAGCTTCCCGATTAAAAAAAGCTTGCAAGCAGGAGTGGCATCCACTTCCGAAATGGCTTGCCTCAGGAAACTCTATGAACGGTACTCAGACCTTTCATTCATAGGGTCGCTATGAGTCATCTGTGACTCAACGGCACATAACAACAACAACAACAACAACAACAACAACATGATGGAAGTGGAGAAGCAAGCCTGAAGTAACCACAGGGTTTTTCAGCCCACATCCAAGCTTTGTCCACAGATCCAGTCAGCTGACCCATCAAGACAAAATGATGGTCATCTTTTCCCAATTTCTTGAAGGAAAAAGAAAAAGAACCTCTATAGGTTACTTTCTCAACTTTATAGTCTTTGCCTATAAAAATGTCATAAACTTCTGGCAACTATTATCATCTCTCTGCTATTGAATAGTTGAAAGAAAAAAAAGAGTGGGGAGCAACAGCAATGATGGAAAAACTCAGAAATAGCTAATGATGTGTGCTTCAAGAGTGCATTGCTTTACGGACATGTGTGGTCTTGGCCATGACTATGTAATGCATACATATAACATCATCCTGTTTTACTGCTAGCAAAATTGTTCCTGAATCATCTGATGCAGTTAATCATATAAATATGTCATGGTGTTCTGCAGAGAGCAGCATGAATTCCAGGTGCGTTTCCACCTAGCAGGTTTGGGAGCAGCTCACCGTCTCCCTCTCTACTGCATGAGCGAGCAGGTGGAGATGCCAGAGGTGACTGAGGGCAAGCTGAGCGTGTCCATTCATGTAAAGGTGTATAAATAAACCATAAATTGTACACCTCCAAGTGGCCTTAGATACATTCCTTTGGGGTGGTGGTAGTGGAGAACGGGCACGCTGAAGTATGGACTATTTTCAATAGAAAAGGAATTATTTTTGGATGAAGAAAATGGTCTAATTTAAGAATCCATAAGCTAAAGCAGCATTTAAGGAAGGAGTCCTTAAAAATCATTACCACTTAAAGCAAAATCAATTGTCTTGGAACAAATTTATCTGCCTTAAAAGCAGTACGCCCACCACACTTGGGTTAATTATTGTTATATGCCACTGAGTAGGAACTGACTCCTAGCTGACCCTCCAGTGGGTTTTCAGAGGCTATAAACAGCACAGGAAGAGACTGCCCCTTTTTCTCCTATGGAGCACCTGGGGTGGATTTGAACAGCTTGTCTGTGAGTTGGCAGTGCAACTCCTTATCCATCAGACCATCAGAGCTCCCTGTGGGTAACCAGAGGGTTCATTGATCTTCAGCCAAGAACTGGTGAGTCAAGAAGCAGGGATAAAACCTGATGAGCCCAAAGTCCATCAAAAACCAATAAACTAGTTACCATTGAGTCTGTTCCAACTCATGACAAGACCATGTCAACGCACCATGTATGTGAGAGCAGATCTTTTCTCTGCCATAGACCTGTTTTTCAGTCATGGCGATCCTACAAGGGTAGACTGTTGGGTGCTGTCAAGTTCACAGCTGATACTCAAGGGGGTTTTCAGAGGCAACAGATGGCATGAGAGAAGATTGCCCATTCTTCTATTCTCTTCCCACAGAGCAAGTGGTGGATGGGAACATGTGCTTTATAGGGCAGATTGGTACAGCCAGTGGCATACAGCAGTACAGCCATATACATTTTTCTGGGCTGGAACCTTTCCAAGATCAGATTGCTAAGTCTTTTCTCTTATAGGGCTGTTGATGAGGTCAAGCTGACAACCCATCAATCAGCAGCCAGCTGTTTAGCTGGTGCTCTGCCCGGGTTCCTTAAAGTTCATCAGAACCAAAACCTAGCCCACTGCCACCGTGTGGATTATGACTCTCATGAAGGCCCATTTCCTAGGTTGTAATTCTTTCGTGTGTGTGTGTGTTTTTAATAGTATTGAGGATTTTTTCATTTTAGTGAAGGTTTACAAAGAGATTGGCTTTCATTCATTCATGCATGCACATTTTCCTCCCTCCCCTTCCTTAGTTCCTTATGTAAAGCTTGTCCTCTCCCAGGTTATTAGTTGTCATACATGTAGTTTCTAATCATCCATTTCTTTTTTTTTAATTGAAAGACTAATTTTTTATTTAGTTAAGGGCGCTGGGACCAACAATCACCAGCTGCCCAGTAAACAAAAATTACTCTTCCGAAATCTCTTGATGTTGATTCCGCACGTAGAGCAATAGAGTTGCCCTATGTGTGCCACTTCACGACAGAAGCCCTTTTTTAATCATCCATTTCTTTCGAATTGCACTTCCTCCCCCCGTTCCAGGCCAGTGTTCCTTATCTGTTATTTTCCCGTTCTCCTCCCCCATCTCGATCCTATTATTAGAATAATGGGCTTACGTAGTATTTTCCCCCATGTGATTGAGCTGTTCCACTCAGCATAATGTCTTCCAGACTCATCCATGTTGTATAGCGTTTTATGAGTTCATTGTTTTTGAGTGTTGCATAATATTCCACTGTGTGACTATACCACAGTTTCTCTTTCCATTCTTGTTTGAGTACTTATTTCTGTCTCTTTGCTGTTGTGAATAATGCTGTGGTAAACATAAGTGTGCATCTGTCTGTGTCACAGTTTTTATTTCTTTGAGGGATATTCCCAATAGTGGGATAGCTGAGTCAGATGATATTCCTATTTTGAACTATTTGAAAAGTGCCAGGCTGACCTCCATATATGCTGTGATTCTTAATGAGTGAATTGTGTCATATTTCTTCCATGGAGCACCTAGTGGGTTCAAACCTTTGACTTTTCAGTTAGCCTTAAACATAACTAATGACCTCACCAGGGTTCTCTAAAGTCCACCATCCCTAAAAAAACCTCATTGCCAATGAGTTGTAACTGACTCTCCAGCAAATTTTCTGAGGCTGTAAATTGCACAGGAGGAGACTACCCATCTTTTGCCTGTGGAGCTTGTGATGGGTTCGAGGCACCATAGGTACTGCTTTTGGATTGGTAATGCAGCTCCTTGTACACCACACTATTTAATAAATATTTGTGAGTGCAGGAATCGACTCTTAAATTTGGCACTTTTTCTCAGAGGCTGGAATTAAAATGTAGATTTGAGTTACCAAATTTGAGTTACAGCTTGATGTGCTCTCATAAATAGCATGCATGTCACTTATAGGAAGCTAATGCTGGAGACAATGCGTTTACAAAAGGCATTTATTGTATATTATTTGCATAAATATACCATATTCACTGAGACATATAGAATGTTCTTTTTTGGTAACATCTTCAAGGTGGGGTCTGGGAGGGAAAGCGAAACCCAGCAAATGCTCACCGAAGCTTATGATAAAGAGTCTTTTTTCTTTGTCATCTTTTCTGGGACAGTCCACAGGAAACTGATTTGGAGCCCTCTGCTCCTTGGAAAAACACATCATGCCAGGTGGAAAGCAGGGTGGGGGGAGCTCAGAGAAAGTGAGGAAGAGCCTTAGCATGTGGATTGACACGGTGACTGTGGCAATGATCTTGAGCATGTGAGACTGAGAGCAAGGTTGAGATATGCTGTTCCCAGGCTCGCAATGAGTTGTACATGGCCCATCAGCGCAAACAATAACAAGCTCCTCTGGGAAGGAGCTCTGGTGGCGCTGCTGGGAGTTGCACTGCTAACCCCAAAGACAGCACATTTCTAATGGTTCGAATCCACCAGTGGTTCCTCCTCTGTGATTTACAGCCTCGGAAAACCTGCTGCATGGTCAGCTATGAGTGGGTTCTGACTTGACGGTAATTAGCTGGAGTTTTTTTGGTTTTGTTTGGGGGTTTTTTTGTGGGTTGTTTTTTTTTTTTTTAATTTCTTCTCTGGGTAGGAGGACCTTTCTTTTAACTGCATAGATTTTCCTCTCAGACCGAGGATGGGGCCCAGACTGAGGAACTTATTTTGAAATTTCCATCATAAATCCCGAGCCCCACTAATTTGAGTCAGCACTGCGTTTGAAGACATTCCATTTTTCATTCAAATGTAAGGTGATGAGATATGACATAATTCTCAAACATGTGTATCACACATGATTAACAGGGGGGAAAAAATCCAGCCATCCTTTCAAGTAATCCTGTCTCTGGCTTCTGCTCGTGGGTATAGAAGTCTGCAAGACACACACCAAACCTGATGAAAGTTAGAAGTTGACAGAACTCAAGCTCTGTTTCGAGGATTATTTGTAGCAGAAAGTATAGGTATTAACCATGTTTACCAATCATGTTGAAAGACATTGAACGTGTTGCAAGGAGCTTCTATTAGTGTCTGCTAGAGATCTTTTTTTCCTTTGGGTTTAATGCAGAGATGTAGGAGAGAAAAAATATTGAGCAGTGTGTGTCTTGAGTTAAGACAGAGGAATTGTGGTTTGGTAGGATGAGCCCGGAGCCTGTCTGGGAGGCTGGGGCGTCAGAACCACCACCAAACACTGTAATTACTGTCTCCGATAGTTGAGTAATGTTAGAGACACTATGCTTAGCATTTTTTACATGTATTAATTACTTATTTATTTGCCAAATATTTATTGAGTGTGCTTACAAATAAATATCAGTGACAAAATAAAGATACCTAACTAGTTCTCTTGGATCCGACATTCTAATGTTGGGAGTAGTTGGAGAAGGACAGAGTTAATGACTAATTTAAGCCTTTTAATGTAAGCCGTTGAATGACACACACAATTAAGCACTTGGCTTTTAACCAAAAGTTTGGTGTTTCAAACTCAACCAGAACACTTCCGAAGAAGGGCCTAGAGCTACGAAGGTCATCTACAAGGTCATCTCCTTCAGAACCCTGCAGATTGCCATTCTTCCTGCAACTCATGGGGTTAAAATGAGTTGGAATCTACTTGATGACTTCCTGTAGATTTTTGTTCAGTATATTTTTGTTATTGTTATTGTTGGTAATGAACTTCAAGAATGCTAAGAAAAAAAGAGGACAGAGTGCATTGTCTCAGGGAAACTTCTTGATAATAACATAATGCACATCCTGTCACCCCCATTCTGTTCATTCTTCTACATTGGAGGTTCATTGCCTTTCTCTGTTATATAAAGGGATAGAATATATGGTTTATTATTCTAATGCAATATTCTTCTCTTCCACTCTCCTTCACAAATGTATACACAAAACTGCTGGATGGAGTTCTTTGATGAGTAGCAACTGGGGTCTTATAAGCGTTTTAGCACCTTCTCTGAGTCCTCTTTGTTACTGTAGAGGAATTCTATTGATTTTTGGATATTGATCTTATATCCTGCCACTCTACTAAATTGGCCTATTAACTCTAACAGTTTTTTTGTTGAGTCTTTGGGGTTTTGTGTGTACACTGTCATCTGCATACATATAGTAACAGTTTAACCATCTCTTTGATGATCTGGGTACCTTTTATTTCCTTCTCATGTCTTATTGCCCTAGCAAGCATTTTCAATACAGTATTGAAAAGAAGTGATGACAGTGGGCATCCTTTTCTGGTCCCTGTTTGCAAGGAAAATGTTTTTAGTCTTTGAGAATGATGTTGGCTCTTTGTTTTGCATGTATACTTTTCACTGTCTTGACGAGCGCTTCCTCAAAAAGCTGAACACACAAATTCCATATAACCCAGCTATTCTTCTACTTGGAATATACCCTAAGAAAAATGAAAACTGAGGCACAAATGGAGGTTTGTACACCAGTGTTCATAGCAGCATTATTCACCATCACATGAATGTGGAAACAGCCCAAATGTCCAACCACAAACAAATGGATTGAGAAATTATGGTACATTGACATAATGAGATACTATGCAACACACAGGAGCAATGAGTTTGTAAATTTATCACCTAACTTGGGAGGGACTGAAGAGCATTATGCTGAGTGAACTAACTCAGTCCCACAAGGATAAATATTGTATAAAACCATTATTGTGGAATGAGTATAAGGATCCGAGAAGGGGTGAGAGAGGGTGGAAGCAGAGAGATGTGGATGTGCAGGGGGACGGGGAATTAATCATAGGGTTATACAATTTGATGGGTGGGAGGATGAGGGAAATGAAAAGAATCTGTTCTTGAAAACAATGTATTTTAATTTTGTAAATAAACTATAAATTTTTTTTTAAAAAAAGAGTGTAAGCACCATAGAAGGTATAGCTATTGGTTTCTCCATAATAAAGAAGAGTGAAGAAAGTAAATGATGCGTAGAAACATTTAGGCCTAATGTATCATGCGAACCTCAACCTACGTGGCCCTGGAACCAGAAGAACTAGATGGATCCCACCTTCCACTGTTGTCTGCTCTGAAAGGGGTCACAGCACAGAGCCCTACACTGAGAATGGGAAGGAGAGTAGGAAAAAAAATCTTGAAATGCTAACAGTGGCCAGGGTAGCTGATCTACTAGAGACTAGAGGAGCCCACAAGAGTTGGGTTCTTAGTCACCATTTAAGCTTAGAATGAAACCTACCCATGACTCAGTGTTCAGCCAAACAGTAGACAGACCTTGTATAAGGTCAACAGTGATACCAGAGAGGTGTTTACTCCCTAGAAGAGTCAAGTCCACAAGGCAGGAAGGAGTAAGGTAGATGGGTAAAGGGAAATAAGAATTACAAGACAGAAGCTGGATGAGTGTTATTGCAATGAGGGGAACTGCAATTAATGTTATACAACAAGATGTATATAAATGGTTGAATGGGAAAACCAATGCGCTTTGTAGACTTTTACTCAAATCACAATAAGAAGTTACACAAACACATAACATTGAGACATATGCATGCACTGTGTGAATCAGATTAAAGGAATATGCTGTTATCTGGGTCATTTTTCCTACAGGAGGCGTCCTCTGGGAAGGCTGAGAGTACTGGCTCCTCACAGCCTCGAGTCCTGCCCAAGCTAGTGTGGTTGAATCAAATGATTCTTCCTCTTCCCCTTCATTCCTTTAAATAGTTTCTGATCTGAAAACAGTTGAAAGTGGATGAACATCCCTCCTAGTGGTGTACGAGTATTAAATTTCCAGACTTAGAAATCCTTAAATCATAGTTAGGGAATCAGAATTAACAGTTGAAGGATACATTTCTCAATGAAATTAAACTGATGTCTGATTGCTTTTACTTTAAATGATGAACTGTATGTATGAGGTGCAGGGAAGCAGCTGCTGCTTCTCTCTGGGATGCTGCCTCTGCTTCTTGGCCTGCCCTTCTCTGAGTCCTGTTGGGTATCTTTGGCTCCAACATAAGCAACCAGGAAGCAGCCCTGAGCCCACTAGCACCACTAAAAAGTCTTTGCTTCAATGCCTTCTCTCCTCTGGTTTTCTTTTAACCACCTGTGGGTAATCCACAAGAATGCATGTGAATGGTAGAAGTTGCCCTGTATAAACACAGCTGAGACATGCGTGGATCTCTGGAGCTGCTCTGGACAGGGAGGTCTGAGAACAACTGGCCAGACAGGACAGAGATGATTGCTCTTATGGAGTTCTAAAAACACTTCCGGGTGATGTGGATTTGAAACAAGTTTGCAGATAAATATTAGCAAGTAGATAAATAAGCACCTTGATTCTGATTTGACAGTACACAACAACAACAATAAGCAGGTTGTGGATCATGCTGGAGGGTCAGCTACGAGTTAGGTCTGGATATAACAACAACCAGCAGATACTTATTGAGCACCTACTGCATGCCAGAATCATACTAAAGGCATTAAAACAAAACAAATCTCTGCCCTTTGGGTTTCTCATCTCTCTCTGGAGATGAGAAGATCAGCTCTGGTATATATAGTCCAAGGAACCAGTATTTGGAAACCCGTGGCCTTCTGTTATTTCAGGTTGTGGGTTTGTTTTTTTATGTGTGTGTGTGTGTGTGGTTTCATTGTTTTTTTCCCCCAGAATTTAATCTTATCAAATACAAACATCTTGTTGAGATAGCAGGAAATTGCTTCATGTCTCATGTCACCAAACCAAGGGCAAGGCAATGCTATGCTTCAGAGATTAATCATAGTCACACAAAAATGTACAAAGACATCAATGCCTCCTTTGTAAACATGGCCTTGGCTGAGTGTTCCGGAGTGAGAAGTGGCTTCCTGCCCTCTCCTGGAGCCTGGTCGGTAAAAGTTATCCTAATCATAAAATAAAAAAAGATTCTGGAAGTGGTGGTAGTTGTTAAGTGCCACTGAGTTGAATAAGACTCATAGCGACCCTGTGAACATGGCTCTGAGCCTTACTCAATCCTGAGGAGAGGACTTTAATTTCTGCTGCATAAAACATCACTGCTGAGCCTTCCCCTGCAGTACTCACTGGGGCCACCTCTTGCACCAAGCGTCATCACCATCTCTCATTAATGTCTCAAGTGGCTTGCCTTGCTAACGGGCAGACCTACCTCAGTGCTTCTGCCACTTCACATCGTTTGCTCTGTGCTGATACGTGATCTTGTGCTTATGCCTTACTGCTTCACTAGATTAGAAACCTCTCGAGGGCAGCCTTTATGAGACCCATTATTCCTGTTATTATTGTCATTGAAGCTCTTCTAACTCGTGACAACCACCCATGTGCACAGGGAAGTTGTATTCCAGCGAGTTTTTTATAGTACACACACACACACACACACACACACACACACACACAATAAAATTTAAACAAAATGTTAAGTTTAATATAAATGAAAAGTTTCCAGCAAGTGGAGAACATACATTTTCAAAATAAATTTGACTTGGTATGTTGTTAGGTCAAGTTGAATACAACTCACAGCACCTCTAGGTTAGGTGCCATCAAGTTGAATATGACAGATCCTACCTCTGTCCTATCCTGCGCCATCCTCATCGACTCTGACACACCTGAGCCTATTGGAGTTACCTATTATATGAAATACTCTTCTTTAGAAGCATGCTGAAGTCCACCGTAAGGATAGTGACCCACTTTGGGATTTGGTATTGGAAAGATACTACTATCTCTGAGTCATAAGTCCTTGGATAATGTGTGATGAGAATTGGACTGTTGCATTGCCATTTCTAATGGTTTTCTTGCTTGAATTTCAGGAGTCAAACCTTGGTCAAATATAATGGAAATCCTGGAGGAAAAAGATGGAGTCGACACCGAGTTGCTGGTTTACGCCATGACTTTAGTGAACAAGGTTGGTTGGTGTTAAGGCTAAAATTGTCCCTCTAGATACAGACTAAGCATGTAGACTCGTATCCTGGTGACTAAAGCCATGCCTGCAGCACGTGCCCTCACAGAAGAGAGAACACACCCACACCCAGATGTGCACACATACACATGAAATCTTTTCTAGGAAACCAGGTGTGGTGGTGTTAGGTGCTGCTGAGTCGAGTGTGATTCATAGTGACCCTATGAAGGGAAGCCAGGAGTGTGATGAAAAAGAGCCTCGTGACTACTTTTCCAGTCATGATGGCCTGTTGAGAACATTTTCTTTATGAATATAAGTTAGCACATTTTACTCTAAGGAAACAATAGTTCTCAATTCCTGTGGGTGGGTTTCAGCTCCTTTTATGGTGGCGACCACACCTCTCTTCCCCTGTTCCTTCTATTCCATCCCTTCCTGCTCGACCAGTCAGTAAACCTGAGCTCCTGCCCTCTGAGATGCTGCTAAGTGGCAGTGGGTCCCACACTGACCTGAGACAGCCCTGGTATCTAGACAGAAGTACATTGCATTTAGTGCCTGGGTTCCTTGTTCTTACTGGAGGGAACTTGTCCTGCTGACCTTATACCTTGGACCCAGGTACCAGATCAAAGATGCCGTGGACTTCCCATTTGGACTCTGCTGGGAGCAGGTCTGTGGGATCAATTGAAATCCTGTTAATTGTTCAGAGCAGACTCATACTCTCTCCTTGAAAGATAACTGGGGGCATGTTTCCCTCTTTGGAAGCAACATAATTATAGAGAGTAACTTCTCCACTTCCTGAGTAACATGCCTCCAGAAACTCTATGATCTTTGATGAATGTCAAGAGTTACAGAGGGGCTTCGGGCATTTTGTTCATAGGGTTATTATGAGTCTTGCTCGACTCGAAGGCAATCAACAACAACTACAACTTCTCCAAGTAGATATTATAATGCTACATACACTGTAAAGAAATAGGAGCTTAGCTCATTTATGATTAGAACAAAGGAACTGACCCCTGTGTGTGGAACAACTTGCCATGTGAGCAAAATCTTTGGGGATGTGTTTTCTTCATTTATGATTAGGGGATATTTTGCTAGATTGGGGAAGAGGGAGCAAAAATGTATTTTGACTATGTACTCTCTTTTTCACAAAGCATGCATGTATATAGAGGACGCACCTGTATACATAACACACACAAAAAAATGCACAAAGTCTGAAGAAGATGATGTGCAGGTTGAAAAAAAAAGATGTGTACCATATACATTAATACATATAAATATTATTGTTGATTGCCATTGAGTCAAGCACGACTCACAGCGACCCTATGAGCAAAAGACCTGAAACTTTTCTATAAATATTGTCATTTCTAAAAGTTCATAGAGTTTCCAGAGGCACGTTGTTTAGGAAGTAGATGCCACTCTTGCTTCATGTGAAGCATGTAAAGTGTTCAAATAATGAAAAGAAACTAGAGGTGGAGATTAATTGTCCTCTAGTTTGTGGAAGAAATTGTAATATAAGTGAGAAAGGTACCAATGGGAGGAACTTAAATTTTTGGTTATATAATATTGAAGAAAGTCTTATTTGTAAAATAGAATCATAGTAAAAGTTGAAATGACAAACTGTAAAGTGTGGCAGAAAATAATACCATAAATATATTAACCCAGTAGAAACTATTTATGTATACATATAGATGATATAGATAGAGATAGAGATAGATGATACAGATATAGATGATATAGATATAGATGATACAGATGCAGATATAGATATAGATGATATAGATATAGAGATATGTGTGTGTGTATGAGTGAATGAATGAATGGAATCAGGAATGCCATCTACTTTCTAAGCATCATGCCTCTGGAAACTATGAACTTTGAGAAATGATGAGAGTTATAGAGATGCTTCAGGCCTTTTGCTCATAGGGTTGCCATGAGTCGTGCTCAACTCGACAGCCATCAGCCAAAGTAACAAGACATATTCCCAAGTCCTGTTGACAGTGATTGCTTTTTGACGTGAAGAGGGAATGAATTATTTTCTTTTTAAAATAATTTCAGATTCACAGGTAGTTGCAAAGATGCAGTGAGGTCCCATATGCCCTTCATCGGTTTATCTCAGTTGTTACATCTTCCATATTTATAATATACTAAAACCAGGAAATTGGCATTGCTCTAAAGTGTATATAAAATGATTTTATTACATGTAGATTTATGTAACCACTACCATCAAGATACAGAAGTCTTTCATTTCCATAAACATACTCCCTTTGTTGCCTAAAAGTATGGGTTTTTTTTGAGAAAGAACAAAAAACTGACAGTAGATGTTTGATAGCCCACTAGCAATCCTTGCCATATATTACTGAGATACTTATTTCAAAAACAACTGTTGCTGAGAACACAAGACACTTTTCCGTGTTCCTGGTAGGAAACGGGTGCAACTTTTCTGAAGGATAAGCCTAAGAACTCAAATTTTATGTTCAGATCTGTTGTTGAATTCATTTGCCTGTGTATTTTTAAGCAGTTTCTGTTTTGTTTTTATTTATAGATTTTTGGTTGGTTTGCTATACTGTAAAAAGTATTTTAGCATGATTTAGAAGCATAACTCCTTGACACCTCTCTTAGACTCAGGGAGGAAAAACTGGTGATGATTGAAATCATCTATTTCCCGTTATTGTTTTGGGAAACTCTGAACTCAGCACGTGGAATTTTGGGACTCCTGCACGGGGTTATCTGTTGTAAGAGTTTGTTGGTAGCGACCACGTCATACTGTGAAAAGCGTCGCAGCACCCACTATGAACTCGCTATGCGAAGCCCCAGGATGCTTCCCTCTTTTCTTGGCACCATCTGACCATTAAAGTGCAGCAATTCTTCCTTTACTCTTTTTCTTCTGGCAGCTCAACTTCTATTCATTCCAGCCCAGGGGAAGCTCAGGAAGGTTTATGCACTACTCCAGATGAAATCCTTTGCTTTGCTCAGTAAGATCAACAGACTCTTGACACCTACATTGATTTTGTTTTGTTGACTGGACTGCCAGGAAAACAAACGGATCCATCTTGGAGAGGATTAAACCAAGCTGCTCCTTGGAGGCAAGGATTCTGGGGCTTCGTCTGACATACTTTGGACATGTTGCCAGGAGGGACAGGTCCTTGGAGAGGGACATCATGCTTGGGAGGGTGGAGGGACAGCGCAGGAGGGGAAGACCCTCTATGAGATGGATTGATTCGGTGACTGGGGTAATCGGGATGGGTGTGTCGGAGGCGGTGCGGTTGGCACAGGATAGGGCAGGGTTTAGAGCTGTTGTGCATGGGGTCGCTATGAGTCGGAAACGACTCGATGGCACATAACAACAACAACAACAACAACTTTTAATACCATTTGTTGGCTCAGGCAGTATAAGTCTCAGAGATACCAAACAAAATCACAGTGTTAATGTGGGTCTGGAAAAATTCAGACTCTTAAATCTGGAAAATTATTATGTTGTGAATTGAGTGGTTTCTAACTTTTTCTTTCAACAAAATGAAAGATAGCTTAATAACATGGAATTCAAATTAAAGTGCTAGGGATTGTCACCCAAAATATGTGTTCTAAATCCTCATGTTATGCCTGTGGTTATAATCCCATTTGGGAGTGGGTTGTCTCTGCTATGTTAATGAGACTGGATTAGTGTAGTGCGTAGCTTCAATTAATCTCTTATGACATCTAAAAGCTAGGGATGGAAGAAGAAAGAGGCAAAGTCAGATTGTTGCTGGAGTCCCCCTTCGGTGTAGCCACTGAGACATGTTGCTGGTATACTCCATACATTTAAGTTCCTCACCTTGCTAAGTAATAAAAGCAAAACAGAGTTCAGGTTTTTATAAGAGGTTTATCAAGGAAAATAGGAAGGACATGGGGAAGCCAGAGCTACACTTGACCACACTGTCACTGACTAAAATAATTTTGGGGGTTTTGAAGTATTTAAGTGGGAAGGAATTTTATGCTTATTCATAAGAGAAGTGGGAGGATTTGAAACTGGCCTGTGTAGGAGGGGTTGTGATAATTAATGCACAAGCAGTGGATTCTCCAAGGTGGAGGTGGTTGCAGAGGCTTCTCGGCCAAGAGGCATGCATCCCTTGTAATGAGATAGTGCTGATGTACTGTGGAGAAGTTCCTCTATTCTAACTCCTCTGTCAGGTAGAGAACTTGACTTCCTGCTTAGGAAAGTAAGCTCTTGGTTCTGACCATACCCCAGGAACTGATTAGAACTGATTTCACCTCAGACCAGATTTTAAGGAAACTAATCTACAAAGTAGCATTGTATCTTAGTTATCTTAAGCTCTTATAGAAATAGCACAACTGGGTGGCTTTGACACACAAGCATTTACTCTCTTATATTTGAAGAGGCTAAAAGTCTGAATTCATGGTGACAATTTTTTCTCTGTCACCTCTGAAGGAAGGCCCTTTCTTCTACTCCTGTACAGTCATCATATTGAGATAGGAGACTAAGGCTCACTTTGGGATTTCAGCCCTCAGTCCCTCCAGTATCTCGTCGTTGCCTTGGACTTTACTATCCAGTCGTATCTGGTGATATTGTATTAGATTTTACAAGGAATCTAGAGATGTCCAAGAGTGTATGGCAGGATGTGTGTAGGTTATTTGCAAATAGAACAAACAAATATGTCTTGGAGAAAGTGCAGCCAGAGTGCTCCTTGGAGGCAAGGATGGTGAAGCTCCGTCTCACATACTTTGGGCATGTTGTGAGGAAAGGCTGTTCCTTGGAGAGGGACATCATGCTTGGAAAGGTGGAGGAGTGGCAAAGGAGAAGACCCTCAACCAGCAGATTGACACAGTGACAGCAGAAATGGGCTTGAGTGTGCCAGAGAGTGTGAGGATGGCACAAGGCAGGACAGGGTTCAGATCTGTTGTTTGTAATGAGTTGTACCTGACTTGATGGCTCCTAACAACAACAACATGCCATTATATATGAGGGACTTGAGTAGCTGCAGGTTTGGTGTTTTTACAAAGAAACACTACACAATGGAGGTTTCTCCCACCTATATATGTGTTCTAATGCTTCTCCAGTCATGCCTAAGTATCCACAGGGGATGTGCAGGTTTGTGGGGGTCCTGGAGCCAATTGTGGGTGGATACTGAGATATGACTATAGATGTATTTTAACATATATATGGATATGAGAAACCCCCATGGTTTGCTATTTCCTTGTAGACACCCAGTGAGGTTGGTTCATCTATCCTGTTGAAAGATATTTTTGCGTTTTGCATCATTGCACAAATAACACTTCTTTGAACATACTGACCAGGTTTCTGCTCCACTGGTTTGACCCTCGAATTTGATTGGATGAAATCTGTGAAGACCCAGAGGTGTGTGTGGGGGGGAAGATGTCCTATGAGCGATGTCTGTAAATATTTACTTGTTCTGGGGCCTGGCAAGCAAAGTCTGGCAGACTATGAAGGGAAGAGATTGCCGGATGCCATACAGCCACGCTCCGACATCTGAGGGTGAAGGTTTTAGAAGACATTAGCCATAAAGGATTTCCTGCCTGGCAGCCACCTTTAACAAAACTAAACAACTTAGCAGTAGGAGGAGTGGAGTGGATGCAGGAGGTCAGGGCCCAAGGGGAGGAGGATGCAAGGTAGAATTTGCTGAGCTGCAAAATCAGCCAAAATGAGTGTGTGTTTCTAGGGTGTGTAGCGCCCTCTCTGCCGAAGAGGAGAAAGACGATGTATTGGACCTTTTATATTGTTGGCATAAAGCCTTCCTCTTGCGGCCTTGCATAAAAAGCGATGATGTAAGCTCAGCTTGTCTCCAAGGAACTGACCAGTGACCTCTTAAAATCCTCTGTTCCTGACCTCCTCCTGCATGCAAGGACATCCTGGGTCTGTTTGTTTGAATAGCCCTAATTATTTGATTATTTAATAGAGATCCTCCAATTACGGTTGGTCTTGCTATGGCAATAGGAATTGTTGTTAGAAGCTGTTGAGTCACCCCTGAGTCATGGCAACCCCGTGCACAACAGAGGAAACTCTGCCAAGTCCTGCACCATCCCCGTGAACGAAGGCAAGAGAATTAGAACTGTGGGGTTTAACCCCCCAGAAAGCCCAGGGGACCTCACTTGTTTCTCAGCATGGGGAAAGAGAAGAAGTGAGTGGGACAGAAGGGAAGGGAACAGAGAGGTGAGGATACTTCCAGAACCCTCTGTGTGCTCCACTCTTTAATCGCACAAATTGTGTGGAAGTTTGTCAGCTCACCTGACTTCCTCCGATGGGGTGTTTTGCAAAATATCTCTCCAAACGACTCGACGCCACATAACAACAACAACAACATAATGTCTCTCTAACTGCTCATCTTTTAATAAGTTCTAGGGGTTTCAGTAAGGGAGCTCTGATGACTTAGTGCTAAGAAGCTGCTCTGCAATCCTAATGGCAAGTGGTTTGAATCCACCAGCTTCTTCGTGGGAGAAGGGTGGGTGTCTCCTTCTGTGTGATTTGCTGCCTCTGAAAACCCGCTGGAGGGTCTGTCTGAGCTGGTTCTAGCTCCCCGGCACACAACAACCCCAAGGGGTGTCAGCAGAACCAAATGAGAAGACTATTTTAGTTACCTCCTCAAAATCAAAGCGAACTCACTGCCATCAAGTCCATTACAACTCATAACAACCTGTGATCCCATTTCCAGGGTTAGAAGTCTTAGCAGGGGGAGGCTCCCTGTCTTTCAGTCATGGTAAATGCAAAAATAGCTTAGCAATCCACACACTACAGACTTCGCCAAACAGAGTTCTTATTAGGACATGTGATTTTTTAAATTAGTATTGGTCCAAGGTGATATAGCACTGGTCTGTGCATTGCTGTACAGAGATAACTCATGGTTGCTGTGATGCTGAACACTGTGACACTGATATGCCAAATGTGATAATGGTTACCCATGGCGGACAGTGTTTGCTGGAACTTACCAGTTAAAAACAAGCCTGGAAGGAGGAGCGGCATCCACTTCCGAAATGGCTTGCATCTGGAAACTCTATGTACAAACAGTGCTCAGGCCTTTTGTTCATAGGGTCGCTATGAGGCATCTACGACTCGACGGCACATAACAACAACAACATTGGTAGCACCATGGAGGCAGGCAACTTCACCTGACACCTATCTGTATACACTGTTGTAAGTTTGCATACTGGACTACTTGGTGTGAACACTTTGACAGAATGACTGTTATTGGAGGCAGGGGGGTGGCAGAGACAGTGAGATTGTCTCCAGATTGGGCACGGTTCAGTTATTGTTCATAAGGTCGCTGTGAGTCGTAGTCTCCAAGGAACCACATCACATTACAACAACTGATCCTCTTGTTCTGTGCCCCGTTTGGGCCTCTGTTTAGATGAGCAATGGGTACTTACCTCCTGGTTATTTTTCATGAATTTTGAAGTCAGTAGCAGTGAGCTATGCATCCTTTGCTGAGACAGGCAAGGGGAAAGGTGTTAGTTACTCAAGTAAGGACATTCTTTCTGATGATGTTGTATGGTGACTTTGCAGAACAGACTAGAACTGTCCCACTGGTTTCCTAGGCTGGAATCTCTACAGTAATAGATCAGTGCTTCCTTATTGCTACAGAATGACTGATGGGTTCAGACTGCTAACTGTCAGCTCACAGCACACCTTTTACCCATTGCTCCACTAAGTCTTCTTTTTCCCTATGAGGAAGATTTTACCTAATCACCTTGAGGGGCCTTGTAGCTTCTGATCTAGTTCTGAACAGGGGTCTGCTCTGAGAGTACCACCCACTTTTAAGAGAGACAGAATTCAAGAGAAGTTAGCTTTTCCCATTCTCTGCCACCGCTCCCTTTTTTAGGTTATCTTTTTGTATTTTGGTTGCTACTTTCAGATTTCCCTTGTTTCTCCAAAATTCTGAGGCCAAAAAAAAAAGAGGCTCTCCTGAACGGAAATAGGAGGAAATTAATCCTTGAGTCCAGCTGTTGAACTTAATGAGGTTTATAACAAGGGAATATCACAATGTGTATTCGTTTCCTTTTGCCACATAATAAATTACCACAGACTCAGCCACTTCAAACCACACATATTTATTATCTCACAGTTTCCATGGGTCAGGAGTCCAGGCGAAGCTAAGTTCTCTGCCCACTGTCTCATAAGGCTCCAATCAAGGTTTTAAGTGGGTATGTGGTCCCATCTGAGGCTTGGGGGTGCCTTCCAAGTATACATGGTTTGGAAGAATTCATTTCCTTGTAGATGTAGAACTCATAGCAGCTTGCTTCTTCAAGACCAGTGGAAGAATCTCTCTTCCTGTGAATCTCTGAGCTCATGGAGGCCTCAGCCAAATGCCTCATCTGATTAGGTCAGGCCCACCCGAGGTAATCTCCCCTTTGAATAACCCCAAATCATAGTTAACTAATTTGGGACATTAACTACATCTACAAAATTTCTCGCTTTTTCCATGGAAATCAGGGTAATCATAGGAATAGCTTCCACCTAGGGGCATATCCAGCCCATATAGTTTCTTTATGTCAGGGACAGGAGTCTTGGGGTTCACTGTGTCCATCACACCAACACATGGGAAGGAGAATTGATGCCTTTAGATTGTGGTGGTGAAAAGAATGTTGATACCCCATGGACTGCCAAAAGAACAACTGCGTCTAACTTGGAACAAGTACAGCCGTGTTGCCCCTTAGAGTCAAGTCTCACGAACTTTGGTCATGTTGTCAAAAGGGCTCTTGGAAACAGACATTGTTCTGGCAAAGGTGAAGGGTCAAAGAGAGAGAGGAAGATTCTCAGCAAAATGGATCAACACAGTGACCACATCAATGGCCTTGAGCATATTGGAGACTGTGAAGTTGGCAAAGCAGAGGACAAAGTTTAGATCTGACCTAACAACAACAATCACACTAAAGTTTGTTTTTAAGTTTTCTTTAATGTGAACTTGTCGTTTATTTTGTTTTGTTCCATGTTATAATTGTGGCCACTGGCTACTATGTAACAAAAAAAAAAGATGTTGAGAACCATATGACAGTCCACTAAGCCCTGTCTGTCCTTCTCTTCTTCCAGACACTGTCAGGACTGCCAGATCAAGACACCTTCTACGACGTGGTAGACTGTCTGGAGGAACTGGGGCTCGCGGCTGTGTCCCAGAGGCACTTGAACAAGAAAGGCACTGACCTGGACTTAGTGGAGCAGTTTAACATTTATGAGGTAAGAGAACATGCCTTTAAGAAATAGTTTTTGGTGTCACTGCTCTGAACTATCAGAAGGAGTTAGGCTGCTAACTCAAAGACCTTGACTGTGCTGGTTCAAATCCACCAGCAGCTCCTAGGGCGAAAGATAGGCAATCATCTCCTGTGCCCTTTACGCCTCTGACAACCCTACTAGAGGATCAGCTCTGGGTCAGTTCTGATGAAATGACAAAGAGAAAGATTATTGAAAGTATACAGTTTCCACATAGCTATTAATGCAGCACACTGAACATCCCACAAATGGCCAAAAGAACCAACAGATATGTCTTGGAGAGGGTGCAGCTGGAGGGCTCTTTGGAGGCAGGAATGATGAGACTTCATCTCACATGGAAACAGTAACTGGGGCAATGGGGTAGGTGTGTTGAAGTAAGTGAGACTCAGGACAGGACAAGCTTCAGAGCTATTATACATAGGATTGTATTAGTTACAGGAGACTCAAGGGCACATAACAACAACAACAATGGCCCTCAGCATGGTGCAGATCACCTGGGGAAAGAGTTAGAAGAAATGCAGGTTCTCAGATCCCACCCTCGACCTGAATCAGACACCGTGGGCATGAGCTCAGTAACCTGTGTTGTAACAAGCCTTCCAGTGACTGGTGTCCATTGAAGTTTAAGAAAGCCTTGCCTCGGTGAAATTTGATAACTGTTTTAAAAGACATCTGTGCTGTTAACACCTTTACTTGGTGAGAGAGTGAGTGATTATGTTTCTTAAATCTAATGGGTATGGGATTTCGGGCAGGGCTGCCTCTATAATCTTTGGGGCCCAGGGCAGAATGGAAATTTGGGCCCTTTGTTGAAAAAGCTGGAAGAAAGTGTCATTAAAAGCACTAAAAGTCATTTTACCTTTTTTTTTTAATAGTCTGTCTCGATTTGTTATTTGAAAATTTTATTTTCTATTTAACATCATTGTAGATAAAGGAAATTAAGCTTAAAATTTGTAGCATGGATTTTACAATGAGGGAGGAGTCACATTCCAGCGGGGCTACCGACAGTGATCAAGACAGTGAAGAAGGAGAGATCGTGGGCTTCCGATCTTCTATGAAGAGAAGAGACAGGATGTAGTGAGCAGAGGAAGGTGGTGAGAAGCTGAAAGGGAAGGAAGGGCCCTCAGAAGTGATGGCTTAAGAAAAGCTGGAGAAGCGGGAGGAGCACTGGACACTCGCCTGCTGGATGTGAGGGTCCTGGGGATGTTGGGGTGACTGGAGGGGACCTGAAGATGTTGGCATCTTTTTTTCCCCTCCTGATCTCTCCAACTAAAAATGTAAGGGTCTGCTTTGATTCTCAGTTTTGTTGTGTTGTTGTTATGTGCCGTGGAGTTGCTTGTGACTCATAGTGACCCTAAGGACAATAGTCCTGTAATCTTCTCTATCCTGTGCCAACTAAAGAAGCACAAAGCCGTTTTCATGACCAGTGGGATCAAGCCCCAAGCCCTTGACTTGGTATTAGGATCCCACACTCTGTGGCCTTCTTAACACTGGCCATTGCCAAGGTGCCTAGGAGTTCCTGGTTCTAAACAGGTAAGGTAGGTCCTTTGGGAAGTTTTTCCTCTTCTCTTCTGTTTGTCCTGACATGTTGTTTCTTCCTTTTATGTTGCCAAACTCCTGCCTTTCTTTCAGTTTGCACCCATGATGCTCCCTCCTACACAAAGTGTCTTGGCACCACTGCTGGTGCCCTCAGACTTTGTTCAATTGAAGAGCACTCGCTTCTGTTCACCTCTGATCTGGCAATCCTAGGAGTTTCTTACCGATCCAGTTCTCATGTCCTTTGTCCTATTTCTCTTTCTACCCTCAAGGCCTGCTGCTGAAATAGCAGGCCTCTGAAAACCCTATGTACAACAGAACACATTTAGATAACACAGATGGCAAAGGAGGTTGAGTTTTCAAGCATGGAAATACAAAGGAAGAGGAACAGTTGTAAGCAGACACTGGTGATTGGGACATGGAATGTGA
>NW_006399826.1:4520927-4556412 GCF_000299155.1 Elephantulus edwardii
GACTCGACGGCACATAACAACAACAACAACAACACCCTCAATGCCTAGCCATGCAGCTGCACAGAATGGATGTACATGGGCTATTTGAATGGAGTCTTCCAAATACCACAGGTTTTATGATGGAGTTTGCCAGATGTTGAGTTGAAGGGAGTATATGATTTAATCAGAAACACCTACCTTCAGAGGCAAATGCCTTGGTAATAACTCAGGATGACAGCTGAACGCTTTATTTACCAGGCAGCCAGAACTTTCTTTCCTTCTGAAAGTAAATATTGCTGTTGTTGTTTTATGTTTACTGCCTCGGCACAACCAACTTCAGCACCTGCCGGGGATGCTAGAAGGCCTTCAGGCTGAGTTGGAGCTCCTGACAGGAAAATATGAATATTCTCGGGCAATTTCAGAGAATTTGGTTTGGATGTCTAGAATTCTCCTGCCTAGTGAAGAATGTCTGGTCGCCATGTGTCCTGAGCTTTCTTGGGACAGACCCAACTCTGTGTAATTTAATTCCATTTAAGAAAGGTGATTTGATCCATGTTTAATTAAATTCATTTGAATTTTTATAGCTTTATACTTTTCAAATGCCTGAGTTTGTAATTTTACAGAAATCTTTTTCAGATCAGGACCCCTAATTTTTGGAAAATGTGATGCTTGTGATGGAGAATACATCTTAAGGCTGAAGACTTTGTGAGAGGAAAGTAATCCCTCCTTTCAGGAATGATGAACAAACAAGTCCAACCTCAAAGGAACAAACAAGTTCCTTGTTTATTGAAAATATTAAAAGGAAATTGTGTATCAGTTATCTGCTGATTTTTTAGTTTAGCAAATGCTGAGTTAGCATTGCAAACACCCCAAAATTTAGTGGTCTAAAGTAGCAACCATTGCACTTGACTGTGGTGTGAGCACATTGGTTCCAGTTCAGCCAGGGTGTTCTTATGTAGCTGTCATTTCCCGGCAGCTTGACTGGGACAGTTATTATGTGCCGTCAAGTCAGAACCGACTCGTAGCTGACCCTTCAGCAGGTTTTCAGAGGCTGTAAGTCACACAGGAGGAGATTGCACTTTTTTCACCTGAGGAGCATTTGGTGGTTTTGAACCATGTGCCTTTGGGTTGACAGCGCAACTCCTTCCTACGAGGCCATCAGCGTTCCACGACTGGGGCTAGGAGGTCTGAATGGCTTCAGTCATCTAGTGAATGTTTGGTTCAGACTGTCAATGGGGTCTAACTCTTCAGCACGCTAGCCTGAGCTGCTCCACACGGTGATGGTCTTTCAAATGGGCAAGTCTCCATGTTTAAACTCTTCCCACGCCTCTGCTGGTGTCACATGTGCCAGTGTTAATGCAAATCACATGACCATTTCTAGACTCAAAGTGTGGGAAAGGACTGTGCAACAGGCCTGCAAGGTTATCTGGGGACTGCTAAGCCAAAGACCTAAGCTCCTGGGGTTCAAATCCACCAGAGGCTCCATCGGGGAAAGATAGGTAGGTAATCCTCTTCCTTTGGGATTTACCTCGGAAACCCACTGGAGGGTCAGCTAAGGGCTGGTTCTGATTTGTCTTGTAAGTTTGAGTTTTTAAAATTTTAACACTCTGCTACGCCTGTTGTCAGCAGAGTTCCTTGTTGAAATGACACTTTCAGTGACATCTACTTAACTTTGAAACAAGGTGTGGAATGGTACTTTGGAAAAGGACTGTATTTGTTATGTAAAAATACCGACCATAAAAGATGGTTATGTAAAAGATGGTTGCCACCAGCAATAACAGTACAAGCTCAGAAGAAATGTTAATTAGCTTTCAATAGCTATCAGGAATATTAAGGGTATTGACTATTTGATGCTATTAAGAAATTCTTTTTTAAGCAGAACAATGAAGCTGTGAACGATCTTTTAGAAATGTAAAAAGAGCTGCCCTTTCCAGGTGTTTTCCAGCTTTTACTGGGTTTTTTTCCCCTCTAAGCTGCAATGTTCCCTAGAATCAGAACAATTTAGAAATGCCATGGTAGCCCGTGTAAGCAAGTCTTGGCATCAGCAGATGTTGGTTGGTGATCCTAAAATTCATATAAATGCCAAGCCGTTGAACCTTATCCTTAAATTTTATGTTAGACTGCCCCGACTGCCAAGTCCAAGGGCATACAGTTGGGATTCTGTGCACCCTCTTTGTATGCCACCCCTAGCCTTACCAGGAACTCTTTTTTTTCCTTAAAGGAGGTATTTTGTAAAGGATCTGAGCTTTGGAAGACTCCAGCAGATTCCATTTTATAGTGTTGCTTTGATAATTTTCCAGACTTTTCATTTAGACCTTCATTGTCCCCATTTTCTTCAGCAAAATGCACTTTCAGTGCATTGCACCCAGCGTGACTCTCCAGAGGGAACTGTGAGCGGAATTCTAGTCAATCCTTAGATCTCTGAGGTTAGACAAGGAATTAGAAATATCTGAACTTTACTTTAGCCTCTGGTCTTATCATTCCAAATGTGTGTTTAATAAGAAGCAGAATCAATACTTCAGGTCAGAATAAGTTCAAATGGTCTAGAATTCTTATATCTAAAAAAATGAAAATTCAAGTAATTGACAAGAAAGAGTAAAAAAACATACTGTCCTTAATTTTTGTTGTTGTGTGCCGTCAAGTTGCCTGCAACTCATAGTGACCCTATGTACGATAACTCTGAAGCCTGCCTATCCTGAGCCAGTCTCATTGATTCTGATACACCTACCTCCATTGCCCTAGTTATTGTATCAGTCCATCTCATCCAGGGTCTTCCTCTCTTGTGCTGTCTCTCCACACTTCTGAGCATGATGTCCTTCTCCCAGGAGTGGTCTCTCTGGGCCACATGCCCAAAGTATGTGAGATGGAGCTTCAAAATCTTAGCCTCCAAGGAGAAACTTGGTTTCACTCTCTCTAAAACAGACCTATTTATTTTCTTGGTGGTCCATGGTATGTCTAAGACTCTTCTCCAGCACCACAACTCAAAGGCATTAATTCTTCTTCTCTCTTCCTTAGTCATTATCCAGTTCTTTGATGCATAGCAAGTAATTGTGAAGAGCATAGGCTGGATCAGGTACACCTTAGTCTGTATATGGACATCGTTACCTCTCAGTACTCTGGAAAGGTCCTTGATTGGGTAATTTTCAAATTTTCCTCAGAGAATGTCATCCAGCATACTAATGTGTGGACAATAACTATGAATGACCAAATACATAATTTCTTTTTTTAGTTTTTAGAGTTATCACTGGCGAGTTGTTCTGTAGAAAACATAAGCTTTCCAGGAAAATTTTCTGACATTAGAGCTTTGGCGAAAAATGTAACGATTCTTACCTCAGTCCTCCCAAATTGTGTCTCTCTCTAGAAAGTTCTGGGACAACAAAATGGTCAGCTGTGTTACTGTATCTGAGAATTTGTATAGAATGTGTACAACCTGTAGAAAGAATCACTCTGTTATTACTGTCAAGTTGGAGCTGACTCGTAGCTGGTCCTCACAGGCTTTCAGATGCTGTCAATCACACCAGAGGAGATTGTCTTTCTACTTGTGAAGTGGCTGGTAGATGTGAACCCACAGAGAGATACTGCCTCTGTGTTAGCAGCAAAACTCCCTACTGTCTGTACCACCTGATTTCTCAATACAGAGCATGTCGTTGTGTGCCATAGAGTCATAACTGACCTCAAGCTGACCCCCCGGTGGATTTGCAGAGGAGGTAAATCACACAGGAGGAGAATGCCCATCCTTCTCCCTTGGAGGAGCTGGTGGCCTCGAACCATGTGCTTTTGGGATTGCAGTGCATGCTTTTTGCCACTAGGCCACGAGAGCTCCCGTAGAAAGAATCGTTCACTAAATTTTACATGGAGGTGCCATAGCTACAGGGCAGATGTACTCTTGGTAAATAGGCTGTGTCTGTCAGATGCTCGTCTGACCCTGTGAACCTGAATGAGAGCAGCCAGCCTGGCCTTGCCTCACCCAGACTCACCTTGTTAAATAACCAAAGGTGCCAAAATGTGGGCTAGAAGGAGAGACAGCTTTTTCAGTGGCCAGGCCTTCTGTTGACGACTGTGGTTATATGTCTGAAGATGTATATGACTTTTCCATGCTCTCATGTCAGGTCTGAATGGGGCCTCTTTCACTCGGGATGCAAGGTGGCCCAACCAGTTAGTTCCATGTGCTGGAGGCATTTTTGGGACTCATAGGCCACCTCAGCAGAGGGCCTCACTGTAGTCATACAGCTTGAGTACTAGCCTTTGGATAAAGCCCTCCTTAGATGCGTTACAGAGGTCATCTTACTGCATCCTTACCAAGAACCTGCAGATGTATCACTGTTGGCCTCATTGCTGAGCTGGAGAGAGGGTTGTTCGGTAAGTAGTGAGCTTCACCTGGCTTTTTGGTGACAAAGTCAGCAATCAAATAATTAGCTCGTCACTACCATCCAGTTTATAAAAATATTCAAGAAGCCGGAAGCACATATGAGTGTAGCCCAGAGCTTGGCAGAAGGAAGTTAGGATGGGAGCAGAGCTGACTGCTGAAGTGAGCTGAGGGAGGGCCGGGCAAATGGGTGGTATCGTGAATTTTTTTGTGTGCATCTGAATGTTGGACAATGACTAACGATGACCAAAGCTTTTGAACTGTGATGCTGGAGAAGAGTATTGAATATACTCCATGGACTACTATACCTATTTGTCGTAGAGAAAGTGGTGCTTAGAGGCGAAGATGGTGAAGCTTCATCTCACATAGTCTGGGTGTGTTTTCAAGAGGGGCCAGGCCTTGGTAAAGGGCATCATCCTGGGGAAAGTAGAGGCTCAGAGAAAGCGAGTAGGCTCCTCACCGAGATGGACTGCTACAGGGACTGCAGAGTGGGCTCAGGCATGGTGGAGATAGTGAGGAAGACGCAAGATAGGACATGGTTCCAAGCTGTGGTTTATAAAGGCAGCAATGAGTCATAGCTGACTCGATGACATCTGGCAACCGCAAGAAGGCTACAGAGTAGGACACAGAATAGAGAGAGATGGAGAGTGAACACAGTTGGTCTCTGGAGGATGGAGTGACTAGAAGCTGGGCTCAAATCTCTTTGAGAACAACCTGGGCTAACAGCAAGGGCTAGTACCCGAGCTCAGGTTTTCACGTGAAAAATTGAAGTGGTAAAATATAAGTCCGTTATTATTCCACTCTGATGCATTATTTCCAGGAAGGTATTGTTTTGTTTAAAATCTCTTTTTCTTTAAAATCTCTTTTTCTAGAGGTCAAGCTTATTTCAGCCTCATGTTTGTACCTTGCTGGGACAGACTGTACAGTGTCCTGCAGACTTCACCTTCAGGCCTGAGCTCAGCCTGTTGGTGGATGCCCGTCGAGATTCTGAAACCCCACACCATGTGCTGGTGACCGTTCTCTCCTTCCAGTGGGTGTTGAGTCTAACTTGTGTGCTTCAGAGTAAAATCTCCATAGAGTTGTCAATAGTTGGTTTTTTAGGTACAACACAAGGTATTTTCTTTAAGCAACCTCAGGGTAGCCTCAAACCTCCAGTGTTCTGGTTCGCGGTCAAACGTGCTATTGCTTGTCTATGCCAGGACGCCATAGTTTTATGGGCAAGATCAGCTCTCAGTCATCTAGATTTGTGGTTCTGACCAGAATCCTTGCTGTGCTCTTCTGAATCCTGTCTCAGAAAAGATAAAACTCAGGAATGACCAGGGGCCATCCATCACTGGACTTCAGGTGGGACTCGGCTTCCTGGCTAAGAGGAAAGCAAAGGGTGGGCAAGGAGTGGTGAAACAGGGGCCTGGGATAAAGGCCCCGTGGGATTGCACGGTGGTTCTCAGACCTGCTCCAGAGCCTGCCTGTCCTCCTGTGCCCACTTGGTTGGGACAATGTAGAGTGGGCAGCACCGCTCAAGCTGCAGACAGCACTTGGATCACAGCTGGTGATAGTGCCCTGACAGTGATGCTGAGGTCCACAGATCAGGAACAGACAAAGTTAAACCCTCTCTCCTTTTCCAGGTGGCACTCAGGCATGAAGATGGTGATGAGACAGTCGAGCTGCCCCCCAGTGGGCGCCGGGACCGGAGGAGAGCCAGCGTGTGCGGCGGCAGCAGCAGCAGCAGCAGCAGCACTGAGCCCCGAGGCCTGGACCGCAGGCGCAGCCGCAGGCACTCGGTACAGAGCATTAAGAGCACCCTGTCGGCTCCCACCAGCCCCTGCCCCCAGTCGGCTCCTGGCTTCAAGCCTGGTGAAAAGTAAGCATTAACTGCGCATTAACCTAATAGTGAGGGGGACACAGCACACGAAAGACAGACGGAAGCCACTCCCCACAGGTGCCCACCACTGTCCCCTGCCTGCTGGCCCCTGGGACCCTCGGTGTTGTTTGTTGCTGGTTCTCTACCATTGAACCATGATCCCCAAATCCCAACAAACTGCCCAGGGCATGGTGGCTCAGGTGGCATTCACAGACAGATGTAATTTCCTTAACTTCATGCGTGAATTCTTTTCAGCTACTTAATATCTCAATTGAGAAATTTTCAGAAAATCTATGCTTTAGCAATTGGTAGAGAATCCAAAAAGGAACTTTTTGACCTAGAAATAAATGGCATGTAGTATTGGTATGAGATTAGGAGTTGGGATATTCATGACAGTATATAGTTAAGTTTGTTTTTATTTAAGTCGACTAAACCTACACATATAATAATAACAGCAAGTTTATTTAATTTTTTTTTAGTATTTATGTTTTCATTCACTTGCATTTTTATTGAATATCTCATGAGCCATCTAAGACCTGGAAGAATATTTACCATGAAAATTGTACTTTGTCATCTTGGATCTAGACAACATTCAGGCCCAACAGAGGGCATTAGAGCCCAGCCAGTGCGTGTTTAATTAATATAATGGTGTGATTGTGTGTAAAAGCCTGGAGGAACTGTACACAATGGGCTAAAAAAAAATTACATTGAAGCCCATCGAGGATGCCTAGAGGAAGGAGTTAGGGGACTCGTGCAGGGGTAAGTGATAGTCTTTGCTCTGCCTGCATGTCTCACGTTTGCTCCTGATCTGGTTCTTGGTATTAAACTTTTCGAGGGTCTCTGTGTTCTGAGTGCGCTCTGGTGGCCTAGTGGCAAGAAGCTGCACTGCAATCATTGAAGGCATGTGATTCGAAGCCACCAGCTGCCCCGTGGGATATACAGGTGCCAATTCTTTGAAAACTCAGGTTGACAAAACTAAGAACAATGACTTAAATCACAATAAAAAAGAAAGTTGCTAATAACAGTGGAGTGGGTCACTGTGGGCAACCCTTGCAGTTCCAAGGCACCGGGCTTGGATTCTGTATTGTGAAGCCCTTCGGCTCTGAATACTGCTATTTATTTCCAAATAGTGATGATTTCCACCCTAACTTGCCTAGATTGCTACTTTACTCTAAATTTGGTAGCACTTATTTAAGAGCAGTACACTTTCCAGTTTATAAAGATGGATAATAACTTTGAGATTAAGGATTGTGAAGCAGTTTCAGCTGTGAAGCTTGTGGAATAAAATGTTGATGTCTGTGGTCCCAAAGTGACAGGACAATTTTGGCAGAGGCGGGAGCAAGATGGAAGGAAAGGGTGACGAGAAGCAAATGGAAAACAATCCCGGGGACCATAGCTGAATCACCTGCTCAACATCTGTGCCTTGAAATAGTACCTTAGAATCAAGCGGCTCATTGTGTTAGGCTCCCTGTAGACACAGAAACACGCCTGCCCTAGATTGTGCTTACGCGATGTGAATATCCTGGCTGTCTCAAAGCTAAATTGTAGCATACGCCACATATGAGGAATTTTAGGCTGGCTTTTATAACTCTCTGACCCAATTAAAGTCAACAACACTTTCTGAAAGGAAGTTAGAAGGTAGAAAGAGATTCATATTGTTCTAGAAAATAGACCTACATATGACAATTTACCTCCTTTGAATTGATTCTCAGAACAATTCCCTGTAGACTTGAGGGAAGGGAATGTGGCATGATTCTCAGTTGAAACATGACAGATAGTCATTCATTGCCTTGTGCCAAATTGCCAGGCTGGGAAGCTCAGCAGTAGCTTAAACCCATACATTGATTCTTGTCTCTTGATGGCTGAAGTATACATATTTACCCTTCCAAAACATTTTTTCTATTTAATTTCATACTGGTTTACTTACAAGTTCATAAAGTTTGTATATATTGTTTTTCACACCAGATCTTTCCCCTTTTCTTTACCCACCCCTCCCTCCACCCATCAAATTATGTGACCCTGTGATTAAACCCCTTCCTCCCCTCTTTGAACCCTCATACTCTTTCTACAATAATGGTCATATACAGTATTTGTCTTTATGAGACTGACTTAGTTCACTTGGCATAATGCTCTCCAATCCCTCCCATGTTAAGTAGTAATTTACAAAATCATTGCTGCTGTTTGTTGCATAGTACTCCATTGTGTGAATATACCATAATTTCTCAATTCATTCCAATTGTGGTTGGGCATTTGAGCTGTTTCCATGTTCATGTGATGATGAATAATGCTGTTCTGAACATTGGTGTACAAGTCTCTGTGCCTCAGTTCTTATTCTCTCAGGGTATATGCCAAGCAGTAGAATAGTCGGGTCAGGTTCCCTCCCGCTGTCCCCGCCCCCCTCCCCTCTCTGTCTTCTCTGCACTAGGAGCAGCTTTCCTGCCACAGCACCTCATCCCCTGAAAATGTATAGCTACACCAAGTTTGTCTCCACCCCTTCCCTGGTCAGGAGTGCCTCTCAGCTGCTGAGCCGTCCACCATCTGCAGTGGTCCTGAAACAACCAGAGACACTGAGAGATGAGAACTTCAGCTGCTTGAAAGCCCCACGTTCCTTGATTTCATTTGTCCCTAGTTGCAACTTCCAAACCAGCACTGTCTCAAGGGTTATTGACACAGCAGCCAAGTTCACTGGGGCTGGGGCTGCCACGGTCGGAGTGGCTGGCTCTGGAGCTGGGATTGGGACCGTGTTTGGGAGCCTCATCATTGGTTATGCCAGGAATCCTTCTCTGAAGCAGCAGCTCTTCTCCTATGCCATTCTGGGCTTTGCCCTCTCAGAGGCCATGGGGCTCTTTTGCCTGATGGTGGCCTTTCTGATCCTCTTCGCCATGTGAAGGAGCCATCTCCACCTCTCATAGTTTGTTGGTTTTCTCTCCCCATGTCTTGTCTACCCTATGTGTTCCTTTCCCTGTAACTCCCCAGGCAGCCTGGGGAAAGTGATTGGCTCAGGGTTTGACTGAGGAAAGATAAAGAAATACTGTTAATAAGATAAAAAAAAAAATAGTCGGGTCATATGGAATTTCTGTTTTTAGATTTTTTGAGGAAACACCAAACTGCCTTCCAGAGTGTTTGTACCATTTTACAACACCCACCAATAGTGTATAAAAGTTCCTATCTCACCACATCCTCCCCAACATTTATTACTTGTTGCCCTGCTAAATGTTACCACTGCTACTGGGGTAAGATGATATCTCATTGTGGTTTTGATTTGCATCTCTTTTATTGCTAGTGATTTCTTCATGTTTCTATTGGCCATCTGAATGTCCTCCTCTGTGAAAAGTCCATGTCTTTTGCCCATTTTGTAATTGAATTATCAGTCATTTTCTTCTGGAGGCCCTGTAGGATTCTGTAAACTTTTATTACAAGACCCTTGTCTGAAATGGTATTGCCAAATGTTTGTTCCCAGTCAGTAGGTTTTCTTTTCACCCTGTTGGAAAAAGTAATTTTTAAAAAAAGTTTTTGATGAGCACAGAGATTTAATCTTTAGAAGGTCCCGTTCATCAATCTTATCCTCTTTAGAATGTGCATTTCTGGCTTTATTTGGCAGTCCCTTTATACTGTATACTAGGCCTTCTAAGCTTGGTCTCAGTTTGTCTTTTATGATCTCTATGGTATTGGGCTTTATTCCTGGGTCCACCTGATCCACCTTGAGTTGATTTTTGTTTTTGGTGTGAGATGTGGATCCTGTTTCAGCTTTTTGCGGTTAGCAGTCCAGTTTTGCCAGCACCATTTGTTGAAGAGTTTATCATTTCGTGATTTAATAGGTTTTATTTTCTTGTCAAATACCCATTGACCACAGATAGATGGATTCATTTCTGGGTTCTCAGTTCTGTTCCTTGGTTTGTGTGCCAGTCCTTTACCAGTAGCATGCTCCTAAATACATTTCTTGAACAAGATTTGCACTTCTATATTATGAGAGAGGGAAACTGATTTACCTACCATGTAGATGTATTTCTTGAGTTAAGTAGAAAATTTAAAGAAAAGTTGAGAGGAAAAAATCTCCATCTCCATATGTACTTTTATCCTAATGTTGTTTTATTATGTGCCATTGAGTCACCTGCGACTCATAGTGACCCAGTGTACCCTAACCTATTCTGAGCCATTCTCAATGTCTCAAACACACCTATCCCCATTACCCCAATTACAGTGTCAACCCTTCTTATCCAGGGTATTCCTCTCCTTCACTGCCCCTCCACCCTTCCAAGCATCATGCCCTTCTCCAAATAAAAAGAAGGAAACTCTGGTGGCATAGGTCATAAAGAGTTGGGTTGCTAACCCAAAGATTTCGCTGACAGTTCAAATCCACCAGCTGCTCCTTGAGAGACAGATGGGCTGTCTCCTTCTGTGTGAGTTACATACTTGGGAACCCAATGGAAGGTCAGCGGTGAGCCAGAACACCCTTGAAGACAGTGAGAAAGAATGAATGATGAGTCATTGAACTTAACTTGATTTGCTTTGATTTCTTAAGAAACAGACCTCTACACTGAACATCTCTATGGTGAGATGACCAAGGTGGTGTTCTTTCCCCTAAAAACAGCTTTAATGTGCTGAGTGTGCCATAGTGTGTATCATTTTTGCATTGTTGTGCATATTTAGTTGGAAGGAAGAAGAAAATTTATGGTGCTTTCCTTTGTTACTCAGAAAATTGTGGTTGATATCTAATTAGCAAGATAATCAAGTCTCTGGTTTCAATTGTAATAGAATTTAGCCTGAGGACTGAAAACCTCTTAAGATTGTCTAGTTCAAAGCAGGACTGTCTTATGTTCTATTTCTAGGGGATGTTAGGGTGGGTGGTGGTTATACTTTCAGGCTCCCAGTGCCCCTCCCTGAGGTATCTATGCCATTCCATCCTTGAGCTGTTCTGCTTGTTAGAAAAGTCTACTGACCTAAATTTGCTTCCATTCATCCTGCTGTTTACCTCTGTCAACACACAACAGTTCTCCTTCCGGCTCTGTTGGTCTTTGGTTTTGACCATTGTATGGGACTTAACATGTGAATTGTGTACACTTTATCCTGTTGAGTTCCAAACCACATTCCAACCTGTAATGGTAATTTTGAACTAGACTCAGTCAGTAATGTGAGTGGCTGGTTGGGGATGGTGCAAACTACAGCTACATGCTTTAAAGGCAGGGATCCGCACTCTCTCTCCATAGGGACCACCTAGCAAATCGTCCAGGCTTTGCTGACCAGTCAGTCTCTGACAGGAACAAAGCACATTTGGTTGTTTAAGTCCTGGATAAGTGCAGGACCTTCATGCTTGTCCACAGGCATTTATTGTCAGGGATTCCAGAATGCCTTCAGTGGTGACCTAAAGCCAGTCTGGAGGAAGCTAGCAGAGTGGACCCGCCTCTCTGTCACTTGGAAGTCATTGGTAATGGACACTAGAGTGTAAGCAAAGAAACAACTTACATAGAATTGACACTGAATAATAAACTTCACCAACGAAATCTAGTATCCAAGAGATGCACTTGGCCTTGGCTCCTGGAGGAAACTTTGGAGCCCTGCAGGAGCTGAACTTGAGAACATAGACATGGTCTTCTGAACCACAGATTCAGCTCCCTACTCTAGGTTCGACCTCCATCTTCCGGTCTGAAAAGTCAGCTTCATGTTATCTTTTTAGTGTGGTGTAGGAGGGTTAAGGGAGAGAGCAGAAATACGTGCTCAGCCTGGCGCTGCTATTATTATTACCATCACTCCATGCCCTGAAGCCTTCCCGGATATTATTCTATTAAAGAAGGTAATTGTTAAATAAATGTGGACATGAACTGAAGAGAATATTTTACACACTGGCATAAACAGGCTAGACGATTTCATAACAGCGAGATTAGCAAGCACTGATACCATGAGCAGCAGGTAGCTACTTGGGGAAGATTTATCTGATGGTAGATGATTCATTAGGATTCACTGACAAGGAATGTGACCCCCTGATAACAGATATGATTGGAATATTGCCAGGGCTTCAGACTTAGCATCGAATGTCCAAGAAGCTGATCATGGCTTCCTGAATATTGAGTAGTGGGCTAGCAGGGAGAGGTCTTACAGACGAGAGAGTATGCATTAAGCAAATCCAGAGGCAGTGGCGTCTGCATTTTCTTATTTCTGGGGCAAGATTTTCCATCTCTCAAAAATACACTGTGACTAGATTTTTTGAAGTTTGAGCTTGGCTAAATGGAAACTTTCTAAGTTGTGAACAAATTGGCAAAATAGAACATACATTTTCATATATGTGTGTTTCTGTACGTGTATTGTTGTTGTTATGTACCATCAAGTTGGAACTCACTCATAGCTGACCCTCCAGTGGGACGTAAGAGACAGTGAATCACACAGAAGGAGATTGCCCATCTTTCTCCCACTATCCTTATGCTTGAACTTTAATAGTGAAAGCAGGCTGGAGAAAAATACAAAATTCAATATAGCTAAATAATCTGCCTTTCAGAATATGTAATCTGGATAAATATAGACTGTAGTCTTGTTGCAAAGATGTCTCACAGCGCTCCCTGCCAAGACATCATGGTGGATATAGGAGTTGGGAATGTTGCCATTAATATCACGGTGGATATAGGAGTTGCCATTAATACATGTGGGGTCAAGAATGAGACTAACTGGGCAATCTCTGCCTATAAATGTAGTGAGAAAGGTCAAGGAATTTGAAAGAAGGAAGAATTAATGCTTTCCTCTCAGTTATTTTTTTAAAGATATTTATTTATTTATTTTCTTGTTGTATACCATCAAATCAGATCCGACTGGCACAGGAGAAAGTTGCCCCTTCTTCTCCAGTGGAGCACCAGGTAGATTCAAACCGCATGCCTTTGGTGTTGCACTGCAGCTTCTTGCCACTAGTCCACCAGAGCTCCCTTTTCCCCCTCAGTTCTTAATGAGGCTTCATTATCTCCGAGCCACAAAAGAATCTGTGTGGTATAGGAGTGTGAACTGCTCTACTGGAGTGGAACTGCCTTGGCTTACCTCTCAGCTGTGTGTCCTGTTGTAAATCTTCTCCCCTGTTTTCGTTTCTTCTTCCATCTTCCTTCTACAGAGGCCTTTGAAAACTCTATGTACAATAGAGCACATTTAGATAGAGCAGAGATTAGGGCTCTTGTATATAGGGTCACTCTGAGTCACAAGCAACTCGACGGCACACAACAACAACTTCCTTCTCCATTGTCTTACCGTCTACACTTGTCCTTTCCTATACCTTCCTGCTTTCTGAGCTTCGTCCCTGCTCAAATGCTGCCCTATAATACTGTACAGTTAATTGTTCTGAAGAGTTATGTTCCTTTTTAGACTTATCTGTTGTTTGACTGAGAGTTGAGTTATGAGGATTATTTTAGTTCTGAACTTGCAGAATGACTAACGGGTCAGAAGAGACCTCTGGTGGCCTAGAGACAAGAAGTTGTGCTGCAGTCCCAAAGGTACATGGTTCAAATCCACCAGCCGCTCTGTGGGAGAAGGATGGGCAGTCTCCTCCCATGCAAGTAATTGCCTTTGAAAACCTGCCAGAGGGTCAGCGGTGGGTTCCAACTTAACGGTATACAATAACTACAATGGTTCTAACAGAGCAGTCTTTTCATGGCTTTTAATTTTGTTCTACTTTATTTTTTTCCCTCCCACTCAGTCAGGGATTTCCTGTTGCTCTAACTTTCAGAGCGGTCAGCAATGATGCCCAACCGCCATCCTGTTCTGGTCTAAGGGTTATGGACGCTGAGACTCCCGTGCTTCATAAGTCATTTGGACTAACAGTCTTTGTCTTCACTCATTTCTCCAGTCGGGGAGAGACCAGTAGTTCCAAAACATCCTTATGAACCTCTGTGTGCCTCAGACCCTCATTTGCAAATGTGGCTAATAGAGCATCTACCTCATATATTCTTGTGAGGATTAAAGGAGCACCCAGCACAGTTTGTTATATAGAACAAATGAGTGGACACTGCTTTTCCAGCGAGACGGCTTTCTCTGGAGAGATCCCTAAAACAAGGAAGGGAGAAGCCTTCCTCTGGAGCTGGAAAGTGCCCCGCAGAACTGCTGGAGACCAGGGCCATTTGGGACAGTTGTCCACTGCCTAGATGCCTCCTGACCATCCAGATAGAGCACGATTCCCAAGGACACAGTCACGTAATGAGGAATTCGGGGACAATTATATCACACTTCATGAATACTCAATTACAGAATCCACATCGCCTCAGAGAAGTAATACCATGCCTGAGGTTTTTGTTTCCTCAGCACTGTGGTTCTGGTTTTGTAAACATAAGATTAAAAACTGACCAGAGATGAGCCCCCACAAGGAAGTGGCCAGTCAGGGCCTGCTGCAGGCAGTCATTTGTCTTCCAGGGTTCCTGGACAGAGGAGGGGTGGGAGCCGCCATGGCTGCCTGCCAATGATAAGCCGTCTTAGGCAAAACAAAAAAGTCAGAGTTGGTACCTAATGTTTTTTTCTTTTTTAATGTTGGGTTTGGTGTTTTTTCTTTTTTTGGTGTTTTTGTTTGTTTTGAATCCCTCCCTGCCCCCCACCCCCGAACAAGATTTAGGGAGCTTTGATAACTTGGTGGTAAGAAATTGCCCTGCAAATGCAAAGGCATACAGTTTGAATCTCCCAGCTACTCTATGGGAGAATGAAGGACATTCTCTTCCCATGTGATTTACTGCCTCTGAAAACCCACTTAAGCATCGTCTGTGAGTCAGTTTTCACTCGACAGTACACAAAAACAGAACAAGTATTGTAGCATTTCCTTTCAAATAGAAGGAGCACAAATTTTGCTTATGAGATGTGGAAAACATTCTTGAAGCAAAAATGAAGTACCTTTGATAATACCTTTATTTCCGTTAGATTATGACCGGGATTTGGGTCATATCATTATATCTCACATCTACAATGAAAGTAAACTAATCACTATATTTCTAGAGGTGAAATGACCAGGACGGAGCCGGTTTTTCAGAACAGCCTTATATTAATCGACTCCTTAGCCTGTACTGATGTGTTAGTAACTTCTGTTCAATAATTACTGACCTGAGTTTGATAAGGCTCCTGGAACTAAAGAAAAAAAAAACCAAATCCATTTATGCATTCAGTTCACTTTGTTATTTGTTTGATTCTGGGGATACAGTGGTGAACGCATGCACACTAGTTGTTGAGAAAGACAGTATATGAAAAAGACTGTAGCAAGTAGAGGCGTGTACCTTTGGGAGAGGGCTGACAAAGTGAGAAAGCAGGGCTGTGTGAATAGGAAGTAACAGGAATAGACATATTTATCCTTGAGGAGAATTGCAGTAGTGTAGAAGGACATGTGCAGGGAGAGTCATTGTAATAACAAATAATTGTTATATACCTAGAGAAATAAAACAGCATACCTGTACGATAAAATGCACCTGGCACAGGGAAAGAGAGCAGTTAAGTATTAGACACATATTACCTTGGGCAGATTGAAAAGCTGTATAAAATAAAATCAGGATAATATCACTAAAGAACACACAGAAAGTGTGTTCACATGAGAGACAATAAAGGTAAATATTGCATACTCAGGGAAAGAAAAAAACTTGAAATCAGTGCTCTTGGGAGAAAGATGGACAGACAGTCTCCTCCCATTAAGATTTCCAGCCTTGGAAACCCAATGGAGGGTGGCTGTGAGCTAGAACTGACTGAATGGCAATAAATGAAGGAGTTATGCCAGAAGGACCAACACACTTGCTGTGTAAGTTGTATATAAAAATATTATAGAAGAGTAATTCTACACATTTATCCTCTGGTCAAAAACAACTAAATTTTGTCAGTAATGTTGCATTTTCAAATGGAGTGTGGATTCCGATATACATAGCCATTTTAAACATTCTTCAAGAAAGAGAAAAAAAAAAAGAGAATAGTGGGATGGAAGTGGTCTGAGAGGCTTTCTCGGACACTTAGGCTGAGTGATGAAGAATAGGCTTTGTGAGAATAGGAGAAGAGTGCTCCAGGCTGAGGTAATGTCATGTTCAATGGCATAAGAAGAAGTGGGCTTCGTGTACCTGGGTCACTAACTGGAATTTTGAAAGAGTATAAAGTAAATGGGGGGAGAGAGGTAGCACAGGGATGAGATGAAAGTACACGGTCAGTAGGGGTTAGTTCTGTAGAGGTTTTCTTAAACCACTGCAGGAATTCAGCTATTGGCATGGAGGTGTCAGCTGTGCATGTTTGAAGAGGTGCCTGGCGGCCTAGTGGAGGAGATTCCACATGAGGGAAAACAGAAACCAGCAACTTGGTACATTGGTAGCTTGGATCCGGCAGTGGTTCTCAACACGGGGATTATTCATGCTCAAAGCCCGACCATGAATTGCTATTTGGTGTGTGGTGTTTTTTTTTTGTGGGCTGGCAAGTCAGATTCAGATTCCGACTCATAGCTGACCCTCTAGTGGATTTTCCAAGGCTTTAAATCACACCTACAGAGAACCCCCATCTTTCTGGGTGGAGCACCTGGTAGCTTTGAACCACACATCTTGGGGTTGATAAAGCAACATCTTACCACTAAGCCAGGCTGCTTCCTTTCCTTTCTCCTTCCCCCCTCCTCTCTCTATATATGCCCATACACCCCAAAGGTAAGAATCACTGTAAGCCAGTGGTCTTGGTATTTGAGACCCCATAGCGGCTCTTGTTCTCTTACGACTGATACCATATGACCATCCTTCTAGACCAAGCCAGGCCAAGATCTCTTCGGGAGCCAGGCTGGATCAGGCTGACTGGACAACATGTGAACCTGAGATAGACATCAGCTTCCACTGACCATGATTTTTGTAGACAATTTGGTTCTTCTTTTTATTTTTCTTTTTTAAAATTTTATTACCACCATTTTATACAATTTGTTTCTCATTGCATCTTCATCAGCAGATAGTGAATGAAGTAGAAAGTGAATACTACCCAAACAAGTCCATGTGGTCACTGCTGGTCATTTGGAGGCATGACTCGAGGGGGCAGGAATTAGACTGTGAGGTTGGTGAGAAGAACCCTGGCTGAAATGTAAAAGTTGGGGTTTACCTCTAGATGTCAATTACCTGTACTTTTATTACCATATTAAGAATTCATTGTAGTGTGTTGAAGCCCAAAGCATATGAAAAGGCAGTTAGAAGTTTCTGTATCAAACTCAGCCATCAGTTAGAGAGATATTACTGCACACTGAAACTCTGAAATGTGCTTGGCCGTCTTATTTATGGGAATTACACTTAGTATCTGCTTCTTAAACACACACAGGTAGTGTCCCTTTCATTTCAGTGGTTCATCACATACTCAGTATTTTATTCTTCCCGTTTGTGACAAACTAGAACGTCTGTAAGGACTGTCATTCATTGAAATGTGTAAAAGCAAGGTGACCCAGAAAACCCCTAAAACACATTAATAATTGTACACCTTCTGGGAGCAGGAGAACTCGTTCAGTGTCCACACAGTTTTGTTTTTCTTTTTTTGGAAGTTCCCATTCTACTCCTATTTCATTAGTCCTTGGGAAGCTCCTGAGTGGACCTGAATCTTGCAAATAAGGTAAGACAAACCCAGAGCAAGCCTGGTTTCACCTTTCAACACCAACCTTCCCTAAACTTCACACTACCCTCTATATCCCAGATGGTCCCAATAGTTCTCAGCAGAACTGAAGTCTACCTTCACCCCAGGTTCCCTTCTGTTCTTTCAGTCATCTGAGGAAAATTTAGACTGGTATCCACTGCTTCAATTAAAGTTTTTTAAAAAATGTAAAATCCGAGCGTGCACACATAAAGTAGCGAAATGCTTCACCTATAGTTTTCTCTGGATTGATTTGACTTTACAATTGAAATCTACAGCCCAGCTCCTGAGTGTGTTACACGTCTGTACTCTGCAAACTTGAATTCTGTTGTATTCAGCCACTCCATATTTTCAGCAGAAATAATACGCTGGATTCATTGATCATCAGTTCTGAAACAGTAGCAAAATACAGCGTGTTCATTAGAGTCTAGTTGCTAGTCTGTCTTTGGGAGTATATTCAGTAGTATCCATGGCTGTATTTTTCTACACCTGCTAAGCTTTGCGTGCGAGAGGAATAATAAATACTTTACTGTCTAACTTTGGGTTTTCACCATGGAAACATCAGAGCAACAGCTGGGCTCTGTTAGATGCCTTTTCATTCTCTTGGCTGGTGAAAAATATTTTGAGGGAATTTTATTATTTGGTGAATAACACCTACTCTTAAGTGAAATCACTGCTTCCGTTCATAAGGCATTTGTCTTAATTGATTAATATCACTAATTGGAATATGTTAACTCTTACCTTGGATCCCTAGTAACCTAGAAACAACCTTAAAGTTAACAAATTGTGAGTCTTAAGTTCAGGCTTAGACTCTGTGAAGCTAAATTAAGGCTACAACTTAAGTGTTCAAAAATGCCAAACAATTTACCCATGTAGACAAAGCCCAAGGGAAGCAAATTTGCCTTACAAAGTATTTCTGTGAAATGTTTTCTTCTGTTTAAATAGAATTCAAGTCCATTTTGTTGCACTAAATAAAACAATCATATATTTGTATTTTATTTTAAACATAAAGGTAGATATTTCTAACCAGTTGCCACAGATGGATAATTCCTATAATCAAGACACTAATCCCTTGGACTACCTAGCCACCAAGTCCAAGTGACTAGACATCTGGGCTGAACTCCTCAAAGCCATAAACAGCCTTATCTCTCTACCTTTGCATCCTGGGCAAATGGTATAGTCTTTTGTCTGTGGTCTATGTGAGAAAGGGCTGGAAAGCAGCCCAAGGAGACTAATGTTTAGAAGGAATGGAACCATGATTGAGTGTTAAAGCCCATTTAGATTCTGCTTTGACTGGAGCAGGAGACTGGAGTTCTTACAGACAAGTTGTGTGTGACCTTGCCCACTCTGAACCATGTTTTTACTTATTTATCATATAAGGATTTTATACAGACGATCATCTCTAACTTCTTATTCAGTCTAGTTCTTTGACCATCCATAGCAAGTCTCTCAGTGGTCAATCCTATATGAGGTCAACAGTGTCAAAGAAATGAAACAGATAGCAAGTAATTTCTGGACACACCTGCAGGCTGGATCTGAGGGCTGAGACTCTTGGAGTAATAGAGTAAGTGGCCTAAGATGTGGCAGGTAGAATAGCTCCTGTATGGATCCCACACCTTATAAGCCCATGCTACTGGGTGGAAAAGTGATGGGCCACTAGATGGAGTAAGACTGGAGCAGAGGAAATTCATCTAGAAAAAGTGGGATATAGGGTTGGAGAAATGGTAAGGATTTGGAGGATTAGCCTGAGTTAAATAGACTCAGAAAAGAACCTTGTATTTAATAAACGCGTTTGTTCAGGGGAATGTTACATGCAGAACCCCATCTCAACCTTGCTTGCCCTGTGGCTTGCTGAGTTTTGCTCCAGTTGCACTAGAGAAGCCTTTTGCCCTTTTGAGGTTATAGCAGTCACCAACTCCACTTCTATTTTGAACTCTGGTATAATTAGTTGTTAATCTGTCTCTCCTTGACCATACTGTAAACGTCAAAGTGGTGACAACCTTTTATTAACCACAGTACACAGTACCCAGGTACCTTGTATATAGCATAAATATTCAATAAATATCTGTTGGATAAAATGAGATCAAGTCCTTGCCCCATAGTTCAGATTGTTTTGCTTTGTGTGTATGAGTTTGGTGAAAGTTTTCAAAAACAATGAGTTTTCGTTCACTCATTTGTAAACATTTTCCTCTCTCTCCCCCATCCCAGTTCACTTTGTAATGCATATTTCATTCCAGATTATCAATTGCCATACAATGTCTAGGCATGCTTTGCAAGATATTCTGTTGCTTATTTTTAAAAATCCCAATTGTCCAGAATTGGATTAATCATAATTCTTGGTTCATAACCCATTGCTAACCTTGGCCCATGTATTGCTTTCCCTTAGTTAATGTTTATATCATCTCTGTTTATTACTATACAGAATACCAATGAGATTATGTCTTTTATTTTTTTAAATAGCTAGATAAAGCCCTTATCCTACATCTGTTTGTGTGTTCCATCTCTGAGTCTGTCTCTAGAAGTAACCAATGCTCTTGTAAATGTGTGTCATTGTCATTGTTGTTCTGTACCATTGAGTTGGAACTGATCTATAGCTGACCCTCCAGCAGGTTTTCAGAGACAGTAGCTAATCGCATGGGAGGAGATTGCCCATCCTTCTCCCTCTCAGCCGCTGGTGGACTCGAACCATGCGCCTTCAGAATAGCAGCACAGCTTCTTATGACTAGGCCTCCAGAACTCCCTTGTTCCTGGAATTAAACACACACTTGAATATATATATCATTACCCAGTGGAATTTTTGTTCCTTGTTTGTTATTGTTATCAAACATATATGCATCTAAGCATGAAATAATTTATTTTTTTAACTTTATGAAATTAGTATATTGTATGCACCTTCTTGGGTTTGCTTCCTTCACGTCACATCATGCTTCCTGTATTCATCCATATTGTCATGTTAGACTATATTTCATCTGCTTTGACTGCCTTAAGTATACCATAATCTGTTTATCCTTTTTCCTGTAGATAGACATTTGCATTGCTTCCAGTTTTTTATAATTACAAACACTGCTGCCAAGAACATTCTAGCATTCACATCCTGTGTATATTTATGCTTCGATATCCCGAGGAGACTTTCTCAGGTTCAGCACTGTTGACATTTTGGACCAAGTAATTCTTTATTCTGAGGACTGTCCTCTATGTTTCAGAATATTTATCAGCACCCTTGTTCTCCACTCATTAGATACCTGTAGAAATCTCTCTCTCTCCAACTTGAGAGGACTATAAAAAATTTTCTAAACATTGTCAGATATCTTCCAGGGATCTCCCTTATGCCTAGGAGATACACACACACACACACACACACACACACACACACACACACTCAGGAGTAGAATGGCTGAATAATAACATGAATACTTAACTGACGATAGTACCAATTATTTTGCCCAAGTGGTTATACCAATTTACTTTCCTGTCCGCTAGTAATATTTAAGTGCCTATAGATCTGTGTCAGATTCAGTATTTGATATTATCAAACTTATTTTTTCCAATTACTTTAAAAACTTTATTTCACCATGGACTTTATAAATAATTCCTCAATGCAGAATTCTTCCATTGCCATCAAGTCAGAACTGGCTGATAGCTGGCCTGCTTGCAGATTTTCAGAGACTGTAAATCACATAGAAGAAAGTTGCCCATCTTTTTATCATGGAACAGTTTGTGGATTCAAACTGAATGCTTTTGGGTTGACAGCATATCTAGGGAAGTTAAATAGGCCTTAATAACACTTTATTGATCATATCCATAAATTCTTATCATTTTACTACTTCCGTAGTTCTTGTTATTGATTTTGAAAAAAATTATATGTGTAGTCTTGATAAGAGTTGATGTCTACTCTCTGTATTGAAACTGCCTTGTTGTCTTTTTATCCTTATTGCTTTCATGCCAGAACACACTTTACCTTTGTTTTAAGTATCTTTATTGTGCTTTTGAAACAGCTTAGCAACATTACATTTCCTTTTTGTTTATTTTATGAAGCCTAAGAAATGTGACTTCAGCTTGATGTCCAAACTTGAGAAAATTAAATAGGCATTAATGAAAAATGTGCCCTGCAAAACACACCATGGAAAGGGGTAGATTGAAATCTTGGACTATTTGTGGCAAACAGGAAAATGCCAGTGGGTTCACAGTGGCCCTACACCCTGGAGTAATTGCTGAGCAATTTAAAACAACCAAACTAAAACCAAGTCAGATCCTTAGAAATATTTGAAAGCCAAGGCCAGAGACCCAGAATTTTTTAGCACAAATATAAATGAAATTATATTTTAAGAGAAAATCCAACTTGAGGAAGAAGCAAAGTTGTGTGAATTAAATCTTCAATCACAAATACTACCAGAATAAAAATTCATTCTATTTAACTGATTCCATGATGCTGAGACTCTGCATAGACTCAAACATAGACAATCTTGTGCTGTATGAGAAGATATTTCCTACTCTGCTGTTTTGTGTTGCAGGACATGGCCAAGGCTCTGAGCACAGCTCCTCTGAGAGCTGTTCCTTCCAGCTGTTGGTTCTAAATAAGCCACTGAGCTGACTGCCCTTGATCCTGCCATGTTATTCATGAGCAAAGTTCTGATACATATAAACCATGTAGTCAATTATTATGGGATCTAAGGTTATTAAGCCCCAAAAGAAGACAACTCAAGATGTGGGTCAGGAAAACTCTCTTCAAATATCTCTAGAGACATAAAAAAAGAGTTTAGATAGGTGGATATTACTGAAAGGAAACTATTGCTGTGCGCTAATGTTTGAGAATGCTTTGCTTTGTATGGGCCATAGAATCCAACAGAATTCTGAGTGTTTATTTGGGGATATTGCGGAGAGAATCCTTTAGCCTGCTCTAAAGACAGTGATGATGACAGTGATTTTTAACAGTTAAAAATATACTGGATTTGCTTACTTTGGGTCAAACTTTTCCAATGCATTTTTACATATTTATCTTGTATCCAGCAACTTTTCTAAATTCATATATTAAGTATAAAGTGTTGGATTAACCTCAGTAACAGCCATCTTCCACTGGAAGCTGCTCAAGACTTAGGCTGTCCTTATTGTTAGGGTGCCAGGAGGAATCCCCTGGGGTGGCACAGATTGTCTCAAACTGGACCCTGGACCCACCCTTGTCCTGAAGATGATGATCAAGCCCCTGAGCCACATTTACTGAGAATGAAGGGGTGATGTAGACAAAGGCTGTGTCCACACAGTGGTTAGACAGTAGTAGCCTGACTTAACTGGTTTTTCACAGAGGGATGCAGTAAAAAATGAAGACTCTAGTTGCTGCAGGAGTTGACTGTCACCAACAACAGTCACCGCATGTTTCTGTACAGAGGAGGAAAGTAATACAGGAGGCCTGCTAAAGGCCAGAAATGTGTGGAAATGTGTCTGTGTGGGCACACACATGGGATATGCAAGGGCAGGGCTGTAACGTCTTACCACCTTGCCAAAGAAATTTGTCCTGTGCTGGGTTGTTACATCTCTTCTCCGTACTGTAAAGTTCTCTGCCTGAGTAAGAGCAGTCCTTTCTCTCCTAACAGATTCAGTGTGTTTTGTTCATTTCAGCCAGCTGTATTTCTTGTTCTTCATCATCCTGTTTGTCTGTAATGCTCAACTTGCTTTTCCATCTTGTCTCTGTGTGCATTTCTCTCTTCCTAACCTCATCTCAGGGTTGAGGAGGAGGAGGAGGTGGAGGAGGAGGAAGAAGAAGAACAGCCAGTTACGGAGCCCAGTTCAGAGGAGGAGAGAGAGGACCCTGCTCCCTGTCAGGGCGAGGACAGGTACCGAGGGCTGGACCCTCCAGCCTCACACTAAATCCCTGAGGCTTCTCCTAATCAATAGTTTGCTGCCACTTTGTAGGAAACTCCTCCTTTCTTCACTAGCTGTCACAACAAACTTACTTCCCTTGTGCATAGAGCCACAGAATGACTAGTTTTGTACAAATAATGACTTTGCTTTCACTAGTGAATCACACTTTTATATATATACTGCCTGCCTAGACCATGCTTTCTGGAAAAAATGCCCAACTGGCTTTACCCCTCACTGTCCCCCTCCTCACGAAGTGCTTTTATTTCATATTCACAGTGACTAAAAAGATATTCATCTCTGCTCCAATGTACTAACCCTTTCAGCACTATAATTTCAAAATTTCATGTGTCTCTTTCTTCCTACCAGTTTTGCCAATCCAGTATCAACTAAATGTGTAGATGATTACTGGAATCATGATTCAAATTAATTTTAAAAAAAAATCCAAACACACTGGAATATTTTTCACTCGAGGCAGAGTAGGAAAAAGTTGCAGTGTTGATTTTTATGCCCCAAACAACTAACCTAGCTCTCATGTCCCTTGAGAAGTTTGCTCTCCCCTGCTCACCTCACCAAGAAGCATTCTTTTTTTTAAATTAAATTTTATTAATTTTAATGAACATTTACAGAGATTTTGGATTTCCATTTATTTATTGTTGCACTATTTTCTCTACCCACCCCCCAAGAAGCATTCTTTATAGCTTAGACAATGGTAACAAGCACTTTGTAGCTTTTTATTCTTCCTCAAGTGACATCTAGATAAAGTATTAAAATCAATCATGAATAATTTTAATATTTAATGGATAATAATAATATTAAGATTGAATGATTGGTTTTTAATTTTACTGACTGCCACTGCTCCATGGCATAAGGATGGGAAATCTCCTTTTCTTCTTTTTAAAACCCGCTGGAGGGTCAGCTATGGGTCAGTGCCAACTCTACGGTACCCAACACTGCACCACCACAATAAGTGGACATTTTTACAATTAGTTTATCCTTCCAAACAAGCAACTCAAAAGGATCTTGGGGGAATTAAGAGTAAGATCTTTTTCTCTTCCCACCCAAATTTGGTATTATTCTCATTATATATATGTCTTTATAATATATAAGATATAAGATATAATTATAATATTATTATAATATTATAATTAATACATATGTATGTATAATATATATAGTCTTTCGTCCATCAGTGTCCATAGCAATTCTCCAGTGGATTTACAGTGCCCTAGTCTCACACATCCCTAGCAATGGGAGAATTGTATCTGAATAGATAAACTCATGAACACTCACTACCTTTGGAAATGTCTCTTGAAAAGCCAGCAGGGTTGATCTGGTGAGAGAAAAAGGAATGAAGTGGTAACAGAGAACTGGACATTTATCAGAACCAGAGAAACAGAAAGAGCAATGTCATGAGCTCCTTGTCTATGTTGATCTGCCCCTCATGTGGGCACTAATGTGATTCATTAGTTAAAGGTGCTTGGGAAGGGGAGGGCAGAGATTCTGGTTAACAGTTCCAGGTTGGGTCTGGGAAATTATGTACCTCCTCACTAAATACACCAGTACCACCGTGTTTGTACTGAGAAGTACATTGCCTACTCCACCCACATGAATCCTTAAGCCTCAGACACCCACAGGATTCACTCCTGAAGACCAGGTAAAATAGCTTATCTGGAAAGGGAAAGCTGCAAAGGCATACCTGTTTAGATTGTGCTGTCATCACGTAGGATAGTTCTGTACACAGGTGGGTGGTTGTTTATCCTCTTTGTAGAAGTATCTTTTCTGGAGTTTTCTGACTATACCATTGCTCCAGTGTGCCACTGGTCCAAGATTTTAGTTAGATAATTTTGTTTTTATTTCATTAAGGCATGCATATTAAACACAGAGCTTAACCTTGACAATATACAGACGTTCTTTAACCATAATTAGCAGATGGTCTTTGTTCTCTGGAGTAAACCTTAAAATGACAGGGAAGCTCCACCCCTTAATTCTGCATGTGCTTTGTGTGTATATTTATGTGCTGGCCCGTGTCCCAGGCACTGGACTGGGCTCAGTGCAACATGGTCTCACCCTGTTCTCTCACCTTTCCAAGGAAACAGCTCTGACCTTGTCCTCATATACAGGAGGAATATGTGATTATCAGGTAGAGAAGCAAACAGTTCCCATCTATGCTCAAATAGGCAGGACTGAAGGCTTATTTAATAAGCCTAGTTCTCTGAGAGAGTATCTGCTTTTGAAAAAATGCAGTTTCCCATAAATTCTCAAATTACAAAGGAGTGTGTTGACATATCTGAGTGGTACAAATCCAGTCCCCAAAAGACGGAAAGGTTTTCTGCCTGTAACTGAGGCAGCTAGGCCGGCCTTGGGGTTGTCTGGGAGTCTAGGGCTTCATAGTAGAGACAGGGCCTAGGGAGAAGATGAGATGGGTGAAGTTTGTTTCTCTTTTCCTGCTCTTTCTGTACCTTGCTGGCATTTCTTTCACTTTCCCTTTTCTCATGCCTTCTTTCATGAAAAGATTAAAAAAAACCAAAAACCAAACCATTAAATATATGTAAAAGTCTCTTAAAACTAAAGCAAATGGCTTTGTGGGATACCTCCTCCTCAGCGTTTGACTTCTTAGCAAGAGGCCAGATCCTGAGTTTGATTAAGACAAAGAATTTAGACTCAAATTGTAGACATTCAGGTGCAACACAGCCAATGGGGAGAAATTTACAAGGTGGAGGGATACCAATGAGCATTTGGGAGCTGTTAAACTCCCTTACCAAAGCCAACCTGTGACGGGTGACCAAACTTGGCCTGGGAAGATGTTTCCTTGTATTTTCCAAGTCTTATCTTCCAGAAAGAAACCCAGGTCACCAGGATAAGCTGACCAGAGCTTCTGGTGAGGGGCTGCCGTTTTAAGAGACACAGCTGGACTCTGAACATAGTGGATGTGACGGTAGTTAGTGGGATTGCTCTGTGCCTTTTTTCTAACCTTTGCACCCTCTCTCTCTCTCTCTCTCTCAAATCTCTTCTTTTTTTCCCCTTCCTTTTCTCTCCTTCCTGGTGACTTCTTCTTTGCAGTGAACCCAGCCTTGCCTCAGAGCAGATTCCCACGGCAGAGGATGCTGTTCCCAACAGGCCAACTGCCCCAGGCGAGGCCTCCGTGGAAAAACAGTTTCCAGTCAGCACTGCAGTGGGGGACCCATCAGGCAGCGAATCTTCAGGGCCTGAGTCTGCAGTCCCATCTACTCAGCCTGTCCTGCTGCTGCCTCCAACCCCCTCCCCCAAGTCTACCTCCACCCGTACTGCAGCTGGTCCCCCAAAGGCATCGCCGGCCATAGAAAAGCTGCCGTATGTGCCCCACAGCCCATTTCACCTCTTCTCCTATGACTTTGAGGATTCTCCCTTATCCACAAAAGCAAAGGAAACAGAGGCTCAGAAGGAATACAGGTAGATCTGGCCTGTGTGGAGGTCGTGTTTGGAGTTAACAGTGTTTGCTGTGCCCTTTTTTCTGTTCTCTGCCATGTTTGTGTGGCTTTTAGAGCAGAGAGCAGTCCTGGCTTAAACTAATCTGGCTACTGATTTAAAAACATGCAGAAGGAAATTATCACCCGTTTGAGTTAAGGAACTCTTGTTATAAGGCAATTAACAAACAATGGATTGTTTTTAAAAAGTAACTTCTTCAGTAATGGGATCTTTTGGGGTTGGTCATCTTTGACCTGCAGAACACAGCAGGATGCTTTGCCTTCTTTCCATGTAACATTCTGAGTGGGGTTTTCTCTTCTTGAACAGTTCCTCAGATTCCGTCCATTTGAACACATACTCTTCCTCTGAGCCTTACAACTTCCAGTCTTTCTCTTCTAATAGGTGGGTGTCTTTTCTTTATTTTCTTTCTGTTTTTCTGTAGCTTTCTGTTTTATATTCTGGTGCTTGCATTTTCCTTTTTGAAAATTGCTCATTGCTTTCCATGGGATGACAATTCCATTTGAATCACTCTGTGGGAATTACTATAATCATATTAATCTGTAAACGCTGGAGGAGGTTGCACACTGGTTAAAGAATTCTCTTGCTAACCAAAAGTTGAGGGGTTCAAACTCACCATGCACTCCAAAGGGATAAAGAGAAGGCAGTCTGCCTTTATGAAGACCTCCAGCCTTGGAAGCTATGGGCTGTCCTACTCCGCCCTCACTAATAAGGGTTACTTACGAGCTTGCTTGGCTCCACAATCAACACTCTTGGTCCCAGCAGCCAGGAAATCTAAAGATGAATTGCATTGGAAAAATCTGCTATCAGGGACTTCTCCACAGTACTGAAGAATAAGATCAGTCTAGAGACCAAGATGTGCCTGATTCAGGCCATAGTCTTTGCAGTTACTTGCAATGCATCAGAGAGCTGGACGATGGCTAAGAATGATAGAATAAGAATGATTGCCTTTGAGTTGTGGTACTGGAGAACTGTACTGAATATACGCTGGACTGCTAGGAGAACAAACAGGTTTGTCCTGGAAAGGGTGAAACCAGGCTGCTCCTTCAAAGTAAGTGTTCTGGAGCTTTGTCTGACATACTCTGGGCATGTTGCAAGGAGGGACCAGTCCTTGGAGAGGGATATCATGCTTGGAAGTGTAGCGGGACAGAGCAAGAGAGGAAGAACCTGGGTGAGATGGATTGACTCAGTGACTGGGGTCATGGGGGATAGCTGTGTCAGAGACAATGAAATTGGCTCAGGATAGATCAGGGTTCAGAGCTGTTGAACATAGGGTTGCTCTGAGTTGCAAGTGACTTGACGGAACATAACAACAACATGAGTTGGAAACCTTATAGATCATTCTGTTCTGCCCTACAGGGTTACTTATGAGTTGGAATCCACTTGATGGTTTCATTTTTATTTGGTATGAACAGTTAGTAATTCTTTAACAGACATATTTATTCCTTGAGAAACAAACCCAGGATACAGAGACAGTTATTGTTGTTGTCATGGGTCGTCAAGTTGACTGACTCCAAATGGCACCATGAACAACAGTTCTAAATCCTGCCTATCTGGTACCATTCTCACAATTTCCAACATACGCAAGACTGTGGTTACAGTTACTGTGTCAGTCTATCCTGTTGAGGGTCTTCCATTCTTTCTCTGACTGTCCATGATGCCTTTTTCCAAGGACTGACCCCTCCTGAGAAAATACTCAAAGTATGTGAGATCCATTTCCCCATCCTTGCCTCTAAGAAGCACCCTGGTTGTACTTCCTGAGACAACTTGTTTGTTCTTTTCAGGTCCATGCAATATTCAGCACCCTTTTTCCAACACCATAATTCAAAGGCTTCAGTTAAGAAGGAGATATAAAAATCAGAACTCAGGGCATTTTTTGCAGTCACTGGACTGCATGAGGCTGTCTGTTCTCCGTCCTGTGTGAATGAGGGACCTCTCTGATAGAATGGAGATAGGCACAGAGCAACTGCATATATTTGGAAGATGCACTTGTTCACAATTGATGGTTAGAATTTCCAACAGCAGTACTAGCTAATGCTCATTTCTTTCGAGCATTTAGGATGTACCAAATTCAACACTTCCATGAAATGAACACATGTAAATATTAGTTGGAAGTGGATTTGCTTCTCAACATCAAGAAATTGAAAATCCTTACCACTGGACAAGTAGATAATGCCAGAATCAATGGAGGAAAGATTGAAGTTGTGAGCAATTTAATTTTACTTAAGTCCACAATCAATATCCATGGCAATAGCCGCAGTCAAGAAATCAAAAGACATGTTGCATTGAGAAAACCTGCTGTAACTGACTTCTCCAAAGTGTTAGAGAGCAATGGTGTCAGTTTGAAGACTAAGGTGTGTCTGATGCAAGCCAGGATATTTTCAGTTGCTTCCTATACATACAAAAGTTGAAAATTGATTTAACAGGATAATGGTCCATGGGAATGAGAGCCCTTGGTTCATACATTTAACCTAAACTAATTTACTTAGAAATGGAGGAAAAAACTACCACATGCTTGTGAATGAAAACTGAATTGATTTAACTGAAAGAAAAAGAAAACCCTTCTGATTTTTATGTCATTTTTCTAGCAGGAATTTGAGTACTGTACAAATATTATCTGTACCTATTAAATTTTCTGCTGTTCACTTGCTGTGGTTTTCGTGGGTCTGCGTAGCCACAGATTTAATTATTCAGTGGTTGATTGCAATTGAAAATATTTATAATACAGCCCAACCAGTTAGTCACTAGAATGAACCAAAAAAAAAAAAAGAGAGAGAGAAGGAAAACAACTGGACAGTAAATTGTATGATCTAGTTAGTTTGACTGAAATTGAGAATGAAAATTGGATGGACTTTAAGATATTTGAACTAATTGCTTAGCCATAAGGAAAACCAAAAGAGGGAAGAACACATTATGCTTGTTTTACTTCTGTAATATCATTTAAACATAATTTGAGCAAAGTAATCCTGTTAAAACCTCCTGCAGGATGTCCACTGTGGGTCAGAAGAGGACTGCTGTAGACACTTGACTAGGATAACAAGCTGAGAGATGGGGCTTGGGTGGAGCAGGACAGAGAGGGCGACAAGGGGCCCTGGCTGGCAGAAGCCTCTGGAAACTCTCAGCGGCAGCCTCCTTTCCCTCTGCATTATAGCCCTTGCTCCTCTGTTCCTCTCCCTCTTCTTTGCTTCTTATCCTTTTTCTCTTCCTTCTGTATTTACTTTTTCATGTATTCCTCTGGAGGCCTCATGGTAGGGTGTTATGCTGACATCCCAAAGGTGTGCATTTGGAATCCACCAGCTGCTCTGTGGGAGAAAGATGAGCAGTCTCCTCCCATGTGATTAACTGCCTCTGAAAACCTGCTGGAGGGTCTGCTCTCTGTCAGTTCTGACTCAACGTTACAGAGCAACACCACCAGCAGCTCACTCTTTGCTTCTCTAGGTCCTCTGTAGTCTATCCTTTGAGGATCTGCTTGAGAAGTCAGGCCAGTGCTCACTTTGAGGGAAAAGTAATCCATCTGCTCAACATGTGGAGTGTTGAGTTTTTTTAAGAGGAGAGAAAAGAAATGTCTAGAAACCACGTCCCATCAAGGTAGTATTTTAGTAGGGAAGGGTTTGCTGAGTCTCCATCTGCTTGACATCTGTCTGGTACTGTGCAAATGGATGCCATCAGATAGATACAACACCACCAAGTAAACAATAATTAAGGAGAGTCGTAGCCAAGCAACCAGACTAAGCAATGCAGGATAGGTTTGGTGGTTGTTGTTATGTGCCGTCGAGTTGCTTGCAACTCATAGCAACCCTATGTACAACAGCTCTGAACCCTGCTCTATCCTGTGCCAACCTTATTGTCTCTGAAACACCTACCCCCATTACTCAAGTCACTGAATCTATCCAATTCATTGAGAATCTTCCTCTCTTGCACTATCCCTTCACTTTCCCAAGCATGATGTCCCTCTCCAAAGACTGGACCCTCCTTGCAATATGCCCAAAGTATGTTACATGAAGCTTCAGAATCTGTGCCTCCAAAGAGCAGCCTGGTATAATCTTCTCCATTACAAACCTGTTTATTCTCCTGGCAGTCCATGGTCTATTCAATACTCTTCTCTAGCACCACAGCTCAAAGACATCAATTCTCTTTCTATCATCCCTAGTCTTTGTCCACCTTTCTGAAACATAGAAAGTAATTGCAAAGATGGCCTGGATCAGGTGCACCTTAGTCTATAGATAGATTTGAGGTAATAGAAATATTTTATTATCTGTATTATAATCATGTAATTTATTATGGAGAATTGAACTTCACTTTTAAAAAGGATGGGGTTTTCTATATCTATCTCCTACTACATACAGTTTCTGACTTCTGGAAATATTTTTAATGGAGTTATGTTCAAATTATGTGGGTGGCATTATATTGTTCATATAATTGTTTCATTCAGTTTGATGTGCAAAATTTCTATATTGTCACTTTCAGAATTAGTAGTCAGCTCTCTGATAGTCAAATAGTATTCTACTGAGTGATACATAGTTTTTCTTAGCTGTTCTTTATTTTTTTTTTTTTAGCTGTTCTTATAGTATAACTTGGTTGGATAGCTTCTAGTTTTTCACCATGATTTAAATGATGATTCATTTAGATTCAGCCTCCAATGAGGTGGATTGACAGAATGACTACAGCAGTGGGTTCATGTGCATCAGAGATGATGAGGATGGCACAGGATAGGACAGCTGTCAGGTTTATTCACAGAGTCACTATGAGTGGTACTGTACTCAACAGCACCTAACAACAACAACAGTCATTTAGATTCACCCAAATTATTTTACTGTGTTCAAAGATATTCCCATTTTGAAGACAAATCACCTTCCAGAAATTAACTAACTTTTAGCCCCATTATTGAAAGATATTCAGACTGGATTCATTGTGTACCAGAAAATATTTGCACACAAATATCATAGTACTCTATATGGGACCCTTGAGCTCCCATATACCCACTACCATTTAGTTCAGGGGAACAGTGTTGGCCAAAAAAGTAAACCTTTATCTTGTTATTCATAACCAATCCTGAGAATGACCCTAGGCTAAGGCTGCAAACTATTTGTGTACCAAGAATGAGATTAATTATGAGAACTAAATAGAAACTGTTAAGGAGTCTGAAAAATGGTGAGTGTGAGGGTAAACGACTATAGAATTTTAGAAATTTTGAAACTTGTTAATTCAAATGTGAAGGCTAAAAGGTCATTGAAATGTGTTACTGTCAAGGATCTTTTGACACAGAGAAACTCCATAGGATAGGGTGAAACTTTCCAGCATGTTTCCAGATATATTCTTTATGGAAGCCAACTATCACTTCTTTCATCTGTAGAGTGACTGATGAGTTTGAACTGCTGACCTTTTGCTCAACAGTCGAGAGCTTACCCACTGTACCACTAGGATTCTTTCATTAAAATTTAATGATTGTAATGTTGGCTCATTAGAAATGTTGGATGAAAACAGGAGTGCATGAACCAACCCAGAAGGCCCTGGAGACATTTCTCATTGATCACAGAGCACAGAATTCAAATGAATTCCAAAACACTTACTAAAGCTGTATTTCAAAAAACAAAAAGATGATTATTTTTTAAAAGCTGTTTCCATGTCTGCAGACTTTTTATGGAATTATCACTGATTGTGGCACCAGGAGAGGAAAGGAGAAGCTTCATGGTTGAAATGAAAATGATTTGGATTCTTAACTCATGTTAGCAAATCACTTTAACATACATTTAAAAAGACAGGAAATCAGAGGGCTTGTTTAAACCTTTTGTCATAAATCCACCTGTCTAATAGTTTGAGACATTGGAAAATTCTCCTGCTAAGAAATTATCAAAACAAAACAGAAAGTCTCTTTGAAGGGAATAATGCCAAAGTGTTAGCATTTCCAGACTTGTTTTTTCTTGCAACAATTAAGATGCTTTGCTAAACCTTATTCATTTATTATCTTGTATCCGTGTCTTTGTCTACTTCTTGCAACTAAAACTCCTACTCTCTTTAGATACAGCAACTTTGGCAACAGCTCGTACCACCCCTCAAAGTCTTCCTCAGGACCCAGTGTGCCCATCACTCCCACGTCATCTCTTTCACCCCCACAGGAGCCCCGGCTAGAAAGGTAGGTTTACAAGAAGCAAGCTGCCATCTTCACTGTCCTTGGGAAATGGAAATCACTTTGATTAAGATTTGTTAAAAGAAAAGTATAAATATAAGAGATAATCTATTTTCATTTAATGGCAAAAGATATTTTCTCTTTTTTCCATACCACTTACTAAATGGATCTTTTATTGAAGGTTGTATTTTATTTTTATTATTTCCTCCTCCTACGTAACTTTGTAGATGTTATAAAAATCTATTCTCATATAGTTAAACATGTATGTTTTGATTCACCCCTTGCAGCAGTTCTAGAATTTTTTAATCAGCTGTGTAATTTGTATTATGCACTTAAATTTTCACCTTTGTATGATTAAATCTATGTAAATCAGGAGGTTGTGGACCCATTAAGGTCTTGTGCAATTAGTCTAGGACTTAACCAAGATAGAGAAGAATTGTATGGATACGTGGAAGGAATTTAACTTGGCAAGAGTATTAGACCACCAGAAAAGAGCTAATTATTACTCCTTAAAGTATTTGATTGCTTAAGGATGTTTTACAAGGGAACAGTAAGACCTGTAATTTGAGAACAATTAAAAACAGTTACCCCTGTATGGCGTGAGTGCTGAGCTAGAGGAGGTTAGAGTTAAGATTCCAGCTCTCTTAGAAGAAATTTCATCCCTGAGGGTTGAATGTCATGTATACCAACCTCTACCTGAGAAGATTGTTTTGATGTGATACACATTATTGTGCTGTATGAAACCCACTGTGGATCCAGTAGAAGGCAGGGGCATAGACTGTGATCTCCCTCGTGTGGCTCCACTGGGAAGCAGTTTACTCCACCGCGTGGACCTGAAGGCAGTGGCAGTGTTGAGCATGATGGGATAGAACTCCCAGCAGCTCCTGATTCACCATAAATCCAAACAGAAGACAATGACTAGAAATTACCAATTTAAAATGAATGTGACTGGCATTTCTTGTTGGATTCTGTCTAATATTTGTCTATCTGTCACTAAGTGTCATTTGGGCAACACCCAACTACATATATATCTGAAGCCTTGTAAAAGTTACAGTCAAGTTCAGAGGTCCTGATGGGAGAATGGGACATAGCTAAGCATGGAGTTTCATCCTGTCTCTCACTAGCTCTTGGGAGGTCCTATGTGTGCCTAGCCACGTGGCAGGTGCCTAGCTGTCCGTTTCTGCCTAGCCAAGAGGTACGAGGAGGAGGAGGAGGAATCCCAGGGCCCATCCAAGATTGCCTGCCTCACAGCCCCTCTTGGAGAAGGCACTGCAAAGACTGCTGGATCCACTAGAAGGAATGTCCTGCTAAAGCTGTTGGCCCACTCAGCCCAGGTACCCAATACATGGCAAGACAGAGGTCAAGGTTTCCTCTGAAGGTGGCAGCAGCAGGACTGTGGCAGTGGTAGGGATAAAAGAAAGAAATACAACCAGGGAGGAAATAGAGATAGAGGTGGAGGATAGATAAGGATTGAAAGCCCATTTAGGGGGCGTGGTGAAGGTTGACAGAAAGATGGAAGAGAGGTGAATTGGCTGTGTCAGGCCTGGAGGTGACTAGCTGGTCAGGGAGTATAGCATACAATGAGTGAGTCAGACTTGGTGGTGACCAGGACAACTCGAGGCTGAAGTTTTTACACAGTCTCTCAGCACAGGCTGTAGATCCTGGTGCTGCCCACTTACTGTCTGTCATGCTTCTCTTCTGTGTATGATTCGGTGTTTACAAAGTGCCCAAATCACATAACATCCTGTGTCACAGAACATATATATATCATGGGCATTCAGTGATGCCTTTTTGTAGGCTAGAGTACATTTTGCTGAGAGCTGCCTGAGACTGGAGGTTTGCTGGGATGCAGAGAAAGCAAGATCTTTTAGCTCCAGGATGAAGGGTTTGCCTGGCCACCTGTCACATTTAATTTCTAAGGAGATAGGTAAACATTTCAGCGTAAGGTTCAAGTTCCACAGCCCTGAGGAGCTCTGGACTGAATGCCTGGGACCTCAGGAAGGTCGTATTAATGAGGTAACTGTTAGTGACTCTGAATCTAAGATACCTCCTTTTGAGAGTAGCCACAGGGTTAACTGTGGAACGAAACAGGTTACCATAGAGATAATCCTTGTCATATGGGATGTGGGATGTGGAGCCACCATTAGCAGTGTTAGACTATTAATGATACTATGGGTATATCTCTTGCCCAAAATGGATGTCAGAAGAAACTCTGAAGATTGCACTGGAGCGTAGAGAAGCCAAAGCACAAGGAAGAATTCAAGATACTAAA
>NW_006399826.1:4558212-4559631 GCF_000299155.1 Elephantulus edwardii
AACAACAACAACATTACATTTCTAGTTCTTGGGGAGCTGGAACCACACTTCTTCATTTTGTCTTCGACTGCACCCGCATCCTGGCCATAGGAGAGCCACTGTCAACATTGGCTGAAGAATTAATTAATTTAGTCATTAGTAGGGTAACAAGTTGGAGGTCTGTGAAGTTGGGTAATTGTAAGGGCAAGAGGTCCATATATTTTCCAAGTCTTGGGGAAGTTTGAAGAAGTCCCTCTTAAACCCTCAAAAGGAAGTCTGAGGCTCTACCAGCTTCCTATTTTCTGGAAATCCAGGCCTAGGTTTTTAGCTAAAAGTCCAGGAGAATCAGCTCCTGTAGTCATCTTTCTGTGTTCCAGGAAAGTAAAATTCAATGAGGAGCAGTAGGACTAGATCCCAGATCCCCTTGATTGAGCACCCTGTGAAAGAGATGGGCCTTTATCCTGACACCATGGAAATTGTTTGGAAAACTTATCTATTGTGTGCAGTACAAGACAGATGGGGCAGGATGTAAGAATGGGCCTCCTGGGAAGCTGTTTCTGGGTAAAAGCAGAAATGATGCCTCAGGGCTGGAGAAGCAGCAACAAGTTCGGACAGGGTTGGCTGAGGTTTGTAGGGTTGGAGCGAATGGAGAGTGGGTAGGTTTGTGTGAGTGTGTGGATGTTGGAACAAAGAGCTGAGAGAATACACCGGCATGCAACGTGTGAAGAGGGGTTTTGATGCTCAAGGAGCTTTTCAGAGGATTCTGAGGAAGTGTGTACTTAGCTGCTTGATCTGGAGAACACACATGGGTCACGTCACTTAGAGTATATGCACTGACTCCCGATCCCTGGGAAAGCTTCTCTTCAAAGTTTCCCATTCTCTTTTATTGTCCCCCATTCTCTTCCCCACCCATTCTCTTTCACATGCAGTCTTGCCACAGGAAATTGTATACTTTCACAAAATACTACCATATTCCCTGATGAGGAATGTAGCTTCAAAGATTTCTATATTATATACCTGTATGTTAACATGTTTTTCAATAATTACCAGCTGAAGCTTTGAATAAGCATGTGAAAGCAAGTCTTTTAAAGAGAAGCTGTGTGGTTTCGTTATTAAGACTTGGAACTCACCATTTCTTATTCTTACCTTGCTGGTTTATGTTTTTTGACAGTAAAACTGATAAATCAGAGAGGCTCCCAAGCTAAAATTCTCTTTGTATGCCATCACTTGAACTGTTTATGCTGGTTCTAGTCATGATTTTTAGGGAGTGCTGGTGGCTTAGTCATAAGGAGTTATGCTGGCAACTCAAAGGCACATGGTTCAAATCCACCAGCTACTCTACAGGAGAAAGATGGACAGTCTCACAGCTGTGAGTCAACAGCACACAGCAGCAACACACTCTCTCTCTCTCTCTCTCTCTCTCTCTCTCTCTCTCTCTCT